>NC_089259.1:74921459-75161272 GCF_963930625.1 Muntiacus reevesi
GAAAAAGAATCATATTTTTATGATTTATTTTATAAATTATTTTTCTTGTTAATTCCCAAGTAACTAAGAAATGGAATATAAATTACTAATAAATGGGTTGTACTGAGGAAACAGAGAAATACCCAACTTCTACTCAGAGCCCACCATGAACTCATGGTTCTTAGGTTCTCAGAGTAGCTTACATACAACCCCATTCCCAGAAACAAAAAGAATTCTCTAAAAGTAAAACACGGAATCAGAAACAAAAACCTTCGATTTTACTTGAGTGGATGGTGAATCCAAGTTCAGTAAGGAGGCCTCCCACATACACAAATAACTTTTAAAGACCATAATCCTCCCCAGTTTTAGTAATACTAATTATGCTTTAATGTTAGAGCTGATTTATCATTCCTTATATAGTATATCTGGAAAAGGAAATGGCACCCACTTCAGTATTCTTACTGGAAAAATTCCATGGACCAAGGAGCCTGGAGGGCTACATACGTGGGGGTCACAAAGAGCCGGGAACGACTGAGCAACTGAGCATGCAAGCATACGGTATACCAACCTTCTTAGCATTTACGGAGTTTTTTGCAGTGTTTTTCATGGTGTGGAGAATGAAAACAAAGAGATAGTTCATTCTCAAGCATTATCTTTTGATTTAGGATTCAATTTTTCAGGTAGTCTTCAAAATTCCTTACATATAAAAATTCCTTTCACCATCTACCATCCATCCTTGATAAATATAGGTTTTTTTTAAAAAAAATTGAAACATGTAGATATAACTTAATTTTTTTTGCTATCTACAGTACTTTATATTAATAGTTTTCACTCTAGAGTAAAATAGGATTCAATTGCAAACGGTGATGATTTTTCTCTTTCTCACTATATCATTTACAAACATATGGAAATAAAAAAATCCTTTCTGCATCGTTACTCTAATTATCATTATTCATGCTCTTGCTTTAAATTGTTCAAGTTTAAGTGGTAGTGACATTTACTAGAAGTCAAGGCTTACTTTTTTGCTTGAGATTCTTTTTTTTCAGGGGAAGGCAGCATCACCACTCAACTCATTAATGCAAATATGACCATGTTAGAGGCAGACATTGCATATCTGAGTTCTGCCTCTGTGGGATTATCATGCCCTTTCAGAAAAGGCAATGTGTAAATAACTGCTTTTCTGCAATTTCAACTCAAGAAATAAACAGACTCATCTCCTCTCTGCTGATGTTTAATGTTTTTCGTGGGGAAATGATAAGTGGCATGCATAATAAATATCATGCATAAGGAAGGCACTCAAGGCGCAGATTAATAAAATCTGCTGGTGAAACTGATTCCACCTTAACAATGAGCAATCAAGAACTACAGACTGAAGACTTCCTACGTATCCATCACTATCGAAGGAGTGATAAGAAATGTACAAATATAATCACGGAATTACAGATTTGGCGAAAAGATAAGAGAAAAGAGTCTTAGAATTATTCATCTAGTCAAGATGTCCTCTGAATGGTTTCCTCCTATCCATTTCACTTTAGAGGGTTTGTTTGTCTGTTTTTAAATCAGGAATTTTTCACACATCTTTGAAGCCCCAGTGCCTACAACACACAATAGCTGTCAATGGGAGGCATGGGATAATGTGGGTTGATCTGAATGAGCAAATAACTGAATTTATGATTATACACATCTCTGCAGAGTTCTTGGCTCTTCAACCTACATTTAAATGTTGAGTAATTATACTGAGCAGCAATAATCTTCTATATATTTCTTACACACTCTTCTGATATCAGACAGGTGTTTAATTTTTGTGAGTCTTTGGTATAGTTAAAAAAAGTGTGCATGTGTGTGTGTGTGTGTGTAAAATGATGGGCCCACATGGGATCAATCCACTCTCTACTTGGGACCCAGAAAAGATGCTCAAAACCCCAGGAACCTGCTGACCATCTAAGGCAGGAGGGAACCTCCTTTGCTTTAGGAATGGGACTTGTGTGGGAGGGTCCTGCCGAGAGAAAACCAAACTAGTCTCAGAGGAAGCACAGGCTTAGGAAAAAATAAACAACAGATAGATATATTTATTTCATTAGCAATTTAAAAAAATCTCAAAGGAGTTCGCTTCTGAAGCAACCCAGATCCGTGGTCACTGGAAACCTGCTCTTTACAGGATGCGCTTGTTCTGAACCACCCTTCAGGCCAGGAGGTGCCCACTGGCCCCAGGCCCATCAGCTCAGGGAGACCCCTTGAGTTTTACAGGAGGGAGATGTCTCTCTTCCAGGACTGAAAACCAGCTGTCATTAGTTGGACATTCAATGTCTTTCTTTCTGTTTCTCTTATTTTATTTTCTTAAGTTTCAGCAAGATTTCTGTCTTTCCCTATTTTATCTTGATGCTCCAGGTCACATTTCTTGTCCTATTCTTTCCAGATTGAATGGAGTGATCGCAGCTGGGACTTTTCTTCGAGCACTTCCTCAAAGGCTGACTCATCTGGTCAGTGGGAAAGGTGAGCATTTTTACCGGTCATGTCATTCTGCTTACTTCATCAGGCTTGCCCGGTGACTCAGTGGTAAAGAATCCGCCTGCCAATGCAGGAGATGCGAGTT
The DNA here is from genome assembly GCF_963930625.1 of Muntiacus reevesi. Lineage (NCBI taxonomy): Eukaryota > Metazoa > Chordata > Mammalia > Artiodactyla > Cervidae > Muntiacus > Muntiacus reevesi. Next base: position 74,924,032 of record NC_089259.1, read on the forward strand.
TGATCCCTCAGTTGGGAAGGTCCCCTGGAGAAAGAAATGGCAACCCACTCCGGTATTCTTGCCTGGGAAATCCCAGAGGAGCAGAGGAGCCTGGACAGAGGAGCCTGGAGAGTTACAGTTCATGGGTTCATGAAAGAGTGAATACACAACACATTCTGCTTACTTCATGGGGGCTTGAAGAGGACTGTGAATTTGTAAATGACAACAACAGTGATAATAATAAAGCAATGGCAAATATAAAATTTATATTTTATATAATGATGCAGTGATGCAGACCCTTGTTTATCAAGGGTGCTCCTTCAGGCACATGTGTTAGAAATGCATATTCAAAATTCTGAATTGGGGTTTAATTAACCTTTTAGGTGAATGTCCGTGCTGTCTGAGGAAGTCGTACGTATAATGAGGATTGCGAATTTTTTTGACTATCCAAAGGTCTGATATATTGTCCCCATGTTACTAGCATCATTTTTATAAAGGTACAAGATATGAATGTACTCAGCATAGTCCTCTGCTTTATTACCTGGTGTCCCAAATTGCTCCTATTGATTCTGTACATTTATGCAACAGGCAAAATATATTAGAAAGCTTTTTGAAGAAGTTGTGCTATTTAATAAGGTTCTTTCTAACATCTAACTTTACCCATGCAGATGCTGTTGACCTCTTCATCTCTGTCTGACATCCTGGAGGAAAAGGAAAACACCATCATCCATTGCAGAACAACTCTTTTTGCCACCTGCAAACCATTCTTAAGACAGCCTTAGATGGACTCCTCCAGGACACACAAGCTTTGGCATCATCCAGTCATCATTGAGTGGGGTTATTAACCCACCTGGATATCCTGGTCCAACTGAAGGCAGCCTCTTCATCCACCCCAGCTCCCTCCTCCTTCTGGGGTTTGTTTTCTTCGAGGGAAGCATCACAGCTCACCAGGTTCTGATTTATTCATATCAGAGTGAGCCGTGGTTCTGTTGCCTCCCATACCCAGGCAACCACAGACTTCTTTCTGTAACTTCTTTCTTTATTTATGTATTTTTGGCTGTGCTGGGTCCTCACTGCTGCATGGGCCTTTCTCTAGTTTCAAGGAGCGTGGCTATTCTAGCTGTGGTATGCAGGTTTCTCATTGTGGGAGCTTCTCTTGTGGTGGAGCATCGACCCTAGGGCTCAGGGGCTTCAGTAGCTGTGGCCTCTGGGCTCATTAGGTGTGGCTCCAGGGCACCAGGGCACAGGCTTAACAGGTGAGGGCCACGGGCTTAGTGGCTCCACTTCACGTGGGGCTCTTCCCAGCTCAGGGATTGAACCCGTGTCTCCTGCATCGGCAGGCAGAGGCTTTACCACTGAGCCACCAGGGAAGCCCTCCATAACGTCTCAGGAATCATCTTCAAATATCTCTCCACCCTTTCCAGTCCCTTAATTCCCGAGTTGCCAACACCAGGGTCTCTTGGCCCAGAAACAAAGCAAACACGTGTCTAGAAACAGTTACTGTGTGGGGCGTGCCTTCCTTTATTCGGTCAAGGCGCTGCAGCTCCGATTACAGGATCCGTCCCATCCACTGCCTGGTACATAAAGTCAAGCAGGAAGCGGGAGGCATGGGTGGGCACGCCACCCGCACTGGGGTAAAGAGCGAGCAGCTTCCTGAGGATGGATGTCCAGGGATGTCATTCAGAGACAAGGCGGGTATCACGGATGAGGGAAGAACTCACACTCCAAGGGCACAGAAATACAGGGGAGGGATGGTGTGTGCCTGTGGATGCAAAACTTGCAGGCAAGAAGAGAAAGCGTTGGCAGGAAGTTCGATACCCCACTGAGACATAACAAAGCTGTTCCATCTTTATGCCCAAACCTGAGCCATGAACAGAGGGGCAAATGTCAAGAAGAAAAGAACACTGTTCCATCTTGTTTTGCTAGAGGTGTGGACTGGGCAGAAGGATGTAGCACTGATGGTAGGAGGTGGCTGGGAGGTCTGAGACTTTCCCGTCTGGGAGTTCTTATTAAGCAGAGGACAGACAGCAACACAAATAAACAAACATAAGTGAGAGATGCCCGCTGGCACAGAGCAGGGACACTGGGGCCCCCTTTGTAGAGAGGGTCATGAAACTATTTCTGAAAGATACAACTATAATATCGGAAAAATTATCTCAGGCCAACTAGACAAGACTTTGAAGTCCCTGAAAATACTTTTTTTCAGAACACACAGCATTTAGCTTTCCTCTTCCTTAATTAGAGGCTATTTCACTTCCCTGCTGCCCCACGCCAACACACACAATCAGTATGCATGCGTAGTTTCAGCGCCCGGATACCCCAGGGCCTGAGCGAAGAAGCGCGCAGCACCGCTGCAAATTTCTACAAAGTTCAACTTAGCGGCAGGTGAAGTTAGGAAGATCAAATATTTTATTTCACCCAGTGTTAGCTTCTGGGCCTGGGTCGTCTGCCTACCAATTTTCACCAAATCTACCCTCACCATTTTGGTCTAAAGCTACCATCATCACCCCCACCAGCCATGGAAACAATGCTAGCTGTGTGGAGGTTGGTTGTTGGGCTACCAGCTTTAGAATCACCCACCTGTGAAGGAGGGATTCCTATTAAACTGTGGATTCCTGGGCCTCCCCCCAGACATATTGGGTTGAAATATCTAGAGGTTCACCCAATGAATCATCATGTTCCCTATTTGTCCCTGTGACTCTTATGAGTCCTGATATTTACAATGCTTTTTCTTGATTTGCTGTTAAATCTATATGGAAAGGAATTGTCTTCCTCTTCACCTGCATCACTTGGTTAAGAGACTCAGATGAAATACCGATTTCAGGAGAACACCAGGGCTCACTGCTTCTCTAGGTGGCTGCATCGGGGTAACAGAAACATTTATAGCCCCACTTTGGAAAGCAATATTTACACTAACGTCAGCCTGTGATAAGACAATGAAAATAAATCTTTATACGCTTTATGTACATTTTTTAACCTCATCATCGAGAAAAGTCAACCAGATTGAAACCAGAATTTTAACACCCCAAATTATCTTAAAGCATCCAAGGAACACGTTTTCCTGCCTTAGATCCAAGATCTAAGGTTTTATCCATTTTATCATCAGTCTCCTTTCTTTCCTTCCCCCACAACTCCTCACTTTCTTATATCAGAAACACCCTTTGGCCTCAACTATTCTCTATTTCTGCCCAACTGATGAATGCTATTTTTCTTTCCTCCCAAGTTTTCTTGAGTGTTTGGAATTTACATTCGAATCTTAACTTTCTATGGAGGATTAACTTGGTCTTTCAAAGCTGTAAGTTTGGAAGGGAGAAAACAAACAAACAAACAAAAAACAAAAAGAAGCAAACTCTTGACTGTTCCTCACAGCCCTATAAATAGCTTGGAGTTGGTCAACATGCATTTTGTTTCCTAAACATTATTTTAAACTAATTCTTTAAGAAAGTATTTTCTTGTCAGTTTCTGTTCTGTGACCTTATAGCCTGTGTTCTATCTTCAACCAAACTGTATCTGACATCAAATCTCTCGAGAGAGGCTCCTTCAAGTAACATTACAATCGTTATGACCACAAAAGAAATGACTATTGTCATGTTGATGAAAAGATTCCACAGGGAGCAAATGCCTTCAGCATTGGAAATGTGATTATTTACATCTCAGTCAAGGTTCCTTCTTTCATCCCCCTGAGGTGAAATTATCTGACAAATTAAATATCTTTATTTGGATGGCAAGGGATTATGAGAGTTTCAAGTCAGATTCCAAGAGTGACTTTCATTTAACGGAACTCTCTTTGAGAGATCTCAGTATTTTACTGGCTACATTCCAAATCTATAGATCCTCAATAAAACTGATCTCAGGTCAGACACTAGTCTAATTTGATCTTTTTAAAGTGGGCATAAAACAGAATTGCTTCATTTCTCAGAGTTCAATCTTTATATCAAATTTTTTTCTTTAAATTTTAGCTTGAGTGGAGTTTTCCTTTTAAAAAAGTGATTCAGCTTAGTTCAAAACTTCTTGGTTGGGTTAACCCATGTTAGCTTTAAAGTTTTAAGCTTGAACGTTACATGGAATACATTTTAAGAATATTAAACACCCAGTGTATAATAGCAATATGTACTTCCCAGGTGGTGCTAAAATCAATATATACTTCCCAGGTGGCTCAGTAAAGAATCCGCCTGCCAGTGCTGGAGACGCATGAGACTCTGGTTCAATTCCTGGTCCTGAAGATCCCCTGGAGTAGGAAATGGCTACCCACTCCAGTATTCTTGCCTGAAAAATTCCACAGACAGAGAAGCCTGGTGGGCTATAGTCCATGGGGTCGCAAAGAGTCGGACACGACTGCATGACTGAGCACACACACATAATATCCAACTTCCCCCCAATAAATATTTTCTATGATTTTCTTTTACTTGAGATTCCCCAAAGGAAACAGACCATGTTTCAAATGATACTTCTTAATGTTTGAAATTAACAATTCCCTAGGTAACAATTCCCTAAAGATTTTTATGACATCATCTTGTGTTTATAACTTCTTGCTAGAATAGGTGCCAGACCAATATTATGAAAAATGTCTGGTGCGTGAAAGCATTATGGTGCAACAGTTAAAAGTGATCTAATGGGTCTGACTAATAAGGCTCAAATCCTATCTTCTCTTTTTACTACCTGGGTGACTGTTGACTCTTTAGACTCTCTGTGTATCAGTAATATCACTTTAATAGTATTTTCTTAATTGGTTGGGAGGATTAAATGAGCTAAGACTGCAACACACTTAGACCAGTACTAGGGAGAGTGCACTAAGTAAATATTAACCATTATTATCATATATTATATATTATAGCAACTGTGATATTGTCTTGTGCTAGATTCTTATTTTACTAGGTTCTCAGAAACTATGGAATAGAGGGAAAACATTCCTTTCTCCTGAAGTATTTGAAGCTCAAATTCCATTGCTTTGAAATAAACAGAGCACTTCCACTAGAGAATATTGGTAAAAACTGGAAATCACACTCAATTTTGGTCTAAATTCTTTTTCTATAAGCTGCTGAGGATTCTAAGGGCCTGGACTAGGCAGAGGTAAGCTGGGTGAACAGAATGCTCCTTACTGGGTCCTGGGTCTAGAGCAGAGAGTCAAATACGAGAAGAGAAAACCCAAGATCTGCAAATCAGAAACTCAATGGCCTCAACTGGAAGGCCCAGAAACCAAATAACTGGACAACCTGGGAGGTGGAGCAGAAAACAGCAGGTCAGATAAAAAGCCTGATGGTCTTCCTGGGACAAATCCTGGGTGCGGGCTGCTCTCCCAAGATCTGATTCTTGGGTAGAAAGACCTTATTTAAGGTGTTGAGGACTGAACCAGCATGCTATTGTTGTCCCACCACTTACACTGCACCGAACATAACCAGCTCTTAGATTTTAAGCTAAGACACAGACTCACTCTGATATTCTCTACCTTTAAAAAAAAAATGCCAGCCAGGTGCAACCCCATCACAAGAAAACAGCATCTCAGAAGCAAAAGAGATCAAACATTTACACTTCCCCTGACATCAATGCATACACTAGAGCAGGAAGACGTGATAAAATCATCTGCAGGATCAGAACTAGAGCCAATGGCAGAAACTGCATCTGATCACTTTTAGGCATTTCAGAGATGACTGGGGGAGACAAAGAAACAAAAATAAGAGCATGCACGTCAAATCCATGAAACTGACTTTCATTTGAGATAAGGCATCTCCAGGAAATGATCTTTATCTGAGTAGAGCTTTTCTAAAGGGGAGATAGGGAATTCCAGCTTCCTCTGGCTCCCAATATGTTGAATATTCATCTTGGGCAACCGAATGCAATTTGCATAATGCGGAGCCCAGGTCTGCATACAGGAATGGCCTTCAGGGAATGAGAACGAAGTTTTCAGAACGACTAGAGCATGTCTCAGCTCAACAGGAAGGGAATCCATGGCTCACATTTCATTTTCCTTGACAGGATTTTCCCAGATTTTGCTGAAGAAAATATGTCACATTTCATGGGAGTCCCCAGAGAACCTTCTGCTCTGCTTAAGTTTTAGCAGTGTATGTGTGTGTGTGTAAAATGTATGTATGTATATTTTTTTTATTACAATATTTAACAACAGAGTTTTAAAGAATTCACAGCAAGATGACAGGCAAACCCAAATAAGAGAATCTCCTCTGAGGCTCCATGACTTTAATCTGTCAGTTTTTGCTCAAGGGATAGTGGAAAGAAGTATTTCCATCTTAAGTCTCTATTGCTTGGACCTGTGGCAGATAAGAATTCTAACTGCATTATAATATATGCACACAGCACATCTGAATGCAAATTACTCGTAAACAGTAAATATTACAGAAGAGAATGGAAAGGTGCTCAGATGCTAACACACATTAATACAAAACCAAGACTTGCTTACATTTAAATGCGATATACATTTTGATATTAGAAATATTTTCCCAGTAAAAGACTCAATCTCAATTCTTGTTTTTTTAAAAGAACTACTCTCTCCTCAATTTTCTCTTCTAGAATTACATTTACTCTGCTTCTTTTTGCAAATTAATTTTTTACAAGAAACTCCCTAAGAAAAGTACATTTCTAAACAGTAATAGAAAAAGATTACATTAATATCAATCCTTTCTAACAGCAATTAGGTAATAAAATTTCATTTGGGTTTAAAAGTAGACAGATATTACTACTGCATTTTTCTTAGCCTATAAAGTATCAGCCTGTGTTCTCCGCCTTACATTTAAAAGAAAGGCAAGAAAAGGATCTGCTTATATAACATCAACCACCTAACAGAAAACTTAAGTTGGAATATTTGAGTAAAGTGGATAAGATCTCTTAAAAAAAAAGCCAATCTCTTCAAAATTTCTCAATTTTCGATGAACTGGGGCATACAAAAATATGCAAACGCACAAATTTAAGAGGTAATGTTCCTCTTCTGCTTGATACACTGATGCATTATCAAACATTGCTGAATCACGAATTAACAGCTCGTAGGTATTGTCGTAAAGGTCAGACACTAAAGTGAAACTGAAACCATCACCAGACAGAACATTCTCCTTTTTGTGGTGGCTTAGATGGGTGGCCAATACCTTGGATGTGTTACTTACTGATGGGTAGAGGTAACCTTCTCCATTCATGGCTACGTACAACCCCGTCTTCACTCCCTGGATTGCAACGACGCGCAGTCCCACTGGGATGAGGTTGAACAGTGCTGCGAAGAGAAAGATGGTCTGTCACCAATCGGTAGGGAGAAGCAGAATACCTACCCCCATCACTTTTCTGTTTCATTTATTCTACTTGAGAGACATTATGTCTGTTATAACCTTCTGAGAGGTTCCAATTCATTACCTTCTCTCTCTCTTTTTAAGAAGTTTTGTTATGAGTCAAGATAGCACTTGAGCTCTGAGTTGTAGATCTTAGCAGGCTCCCTATAGCATTCTGAAGAATGGTGGGATAATAAACAGAATCAAGCCTGTAATCACGACTCTAGCATCACAGCCTCTGACACCATTTGATACCAGAAAAAATCAGCTAGGAAGACTCTCAAAGAGCAGAATTTTATTTTAAATACTTTTTTTTTTTTTGATGCAGACCATTTTTAAAGTCTTTATTGAATTTGTTACAATATGGTTTCTGTTTTATGTTTCGGTTTTTCACTCACAAGGCGTGTGAGATCTCAGCTTCCTGACCGACCAGCAATCAAACCTGTACTCCCTGAACTGGAAGGTTAAGTCTTAACCACTGGACCACCAGGGAAGTTCCCTAAAAGAGGAGAACCTTAAAAGCCCAAGTTGAGTGCTTATTCCGGTCTTTTAGGTGGAAGGTTTGCTTCATTATTGCGATGCAGTACAGGCAAGAAGTTAAAAAGGTAATTCCAAAGCTAAATTACTCTTGCAGAACCAACATGACATCAACAGAACCCAGAAAAGATGTGCACCTGCCTGCCTGCTAAATTTAGAAAGAACTAATCACACTGAATGGTGTACAAATTTCAGAGAGGGAATTTTCTTCTTTAATATTTCATAAAACCATTTAGAGTGAAAACTAAAACAAAGAGGGAAAAGTGTTCAGTTTTACCCACTTAAGAGATAAGAATGTTTCCATGTTCTCCAGGTCAGAATACTGGAGTAGGTAGCCTGTACCCTCTCCATGGGATCTTCCCAACCCAGGGATTGAACTTGGGTCTCCCACATTGCAGGTGGAATCTTTACCAGCTGAGCCACAAGGGAAGCCCCATACTATATTTAAAAAAACAAAAACAAACTTTCCCCCTCCCCAGGGTTTTGGTTGAGACCTGAATTATAAAATATTAGTTATCATTTATCGTAGGAAAACAGAAAGTGTATCCATAGAACCACCGTAATGTGGAGCCCATTCAGAGCTGACCATGATGGGTCCACACTGCTTGATATAACCACAGATGCTCACATTAATTGAAACATCATTATGGGTTTTTAGCCTTTTTGTATCTAACACAATTATAAAACCTACAAGGCCACAAAATTATAAAGGCCACAAGGCCTAGGGGAGTAAGAATAATGAAGATGTTCATGCTACTTTGTCATTCTGTGGAACACTCCAGTCTCCATACGACAGTGAATTTCATTCAACCCTGGTTGCACTTTAAAACTAAACTAGTTGTATTCATAAGACAGGATAAAAGAAAGTGAAAAGCGAAAGTGAAGTTGCTCAGTCATCTCCAACTCTTTGCGACCCCATGGACTGTAACCTACCAGGCTTCTCTGTCCATGGGATTTTCCAGGCAAGAATACTGGAGTGGGTTGCCATTTCCTTCTCCAGGGGAATCTTCCTGACCCAGGGATCAAATCTGGGTCTCCAGGATTGCAGGCAGACGCTTTACTGTCTGAGCCACCAGAGAAGCCTTATAAGACAGGTGTGAAGTGAAAGTCACTCAGTCGTATCCGACACTTTGCAACCCCATGGACTATACAGTGCATGGAATTTTCCAGGCCAGAATATTGGAGTGGATAGCCATTCCCTTCTCCAGGGGATCTTCACAACCCAGGGATCAAACCCAGGTCTCCTGAACTGCAGGCAGATTCTTTACCATCTGAGCCACAGGGACTGCCCAACTCCAAAGCAATGAAATAAAATCAGAGTCTCTGGGAGTGGTTTTAGGGCATCAGGAACTTTTTTTTTTTTAAGCGCCTCCAATGATCCTAACCTATAGACAAGATGAGAACCACCTTCCTGAGGCCTGTCAAATAGTGAGCATTGTGAGGCACCAGCCAGTTTTATGCATCAGGTTATCAGGTTGGGAATCTCTAAGGTAAGAGGGATTGGTTTGGGTGGGTCTTTAATCTAGCAATAAAGGCTGACACATGAATATTTCTATAGCCCTCTTCTGCTTGCAGTATCTGGTAGTGGGAACAGTGACCTTTAAGAACACAGGAAAATCCCAAATTTTTGGCCACTTGCCAAAAGTTAACTGAAGAAAAAAATCATTCTCTAATCAAACACCATAGTCACGGTAATGCTTATCCTCGGTGCATAGAAGGGCAGCTCTAAGAATTTCAAAGCAACGCACTCTGGAAAATGAGTGTGATGATAAAGTATCCTGGGCATTCACTTCCTTTTGTGAAAGATGTTTCCAGGGCACCAGAAGCCTGGGTAAGCAGGTGAGTTATTTCAGAATCTCTCAGTTAGGACCAATCATCCACCCTTCCCCATTTTCTTGCCCAGAAAGTTGTAGATCTCAGCTGGTGATCCAGGGAGGGCACTAGCGTCAGGGCGTTAGGTTTGCCTGCCGCCCTTTCCCCCTTTCAAGGCATTTAAATTTTTTGACCAAGAAAGCCTAGCAGGTGATTCTGACTTCACCTAGTGCTTGGTTGCTCAGCCGCAGTCAACTCCGACTCGTTGTGACGCCACGGACTGTAGCCCGCCAGGTCCCTTGGTCCATGGGATTCTCCAGGCAAGAATACTGGAGTGGGTTGCCATGCCCTCCTCCAGGGGATCTTCCCAACCCAGGGATCAAACCCAGGTCTCCCACATTGCAGGTGGATTCTTTACCAGCTGAGACACCAGGGAAGCCCTTACCTAGTTCTAAGTAATCTCATATTTACTAGTGGGCTAGCAATGAGCTCCAGTCATGGAGGGTCAAGCCTCAATTCTCCCATTTGGTGACTTTTGGGGTGCCATCAGGGTGACTTTTAGGTAGTTTCTCTTTATTTTTCCTACCTATGGATGACTAATCTTTGTTTTGTATTCAGAGAAATAGCAAAAAACTGGAATGTTTGTGAATAATTACATCACACTCTCAAGCAAAATGGAGTAGGAAATGGCAATCCACTCCAGTATTCTTGCCTGGAGAATCCCATGGACAGAGGAGCCTGGTGGGCTACCCTCTTTGGGGTTACAGAGAGTCGGACACGACTGAAGTGACTTAGCTCAAGAAAAGAGGGCAGTGTTCTACTGAGGACCTGTCTGTCTGTCAGCATCTTGGACACTCTCACCTTCATTTCTAAAGATCACTTTTCAGGGCTAATGATTTTCCCAGAATGTATAAGACTACTGTGATGAACCAGAGAAAAGAAGATATGTTACAATTCACCCTAAAAGCTTGTGCTTTTCAGTTAAGATGGTGATAGTATGAAAAAGTTGAGTTAATTAGTAATTCCCATTGCTTTTACAAAGCTGCTATAATCCTGCAATGTTTTATAAAATTTGCAGTCATGCAGTTTTCATAACCTTTTGAGGAGGGAATATTTATCTCAGTCTGTTTTATTCTGTTCTGCTTTGTCTTTGCAAATGTTAAAACAGTAAGGAAACTAACCTTACTGACTTAAAGGGCACAAAAATCACAATGGTAACTTGTAAGAAAAGAAGCTGTGGGCTAGATCTTTGCATAGGAATGGAAGCCCTTGCAGGCTGGTCACTATAATTTGGTTCTGATTTGCTTGTCCATTGGGGTTCCCATTCCTGCCTGGTTCCCAGAACTGTTCCTCACCAGCATTGAGGGGGATTAGAAAGGATTTCAAGAGCCAAACAAAGATTCTTTCCCAGGAAAAAAGCCTCATACATTTAGAGAAAAGGTCCAGTATCTTTTAGTATCTCAGCTTCCCAGTCTAGTGTTTAATACTATGCAGATAACCAGATATAATCATGTGTGCATATAATTTCTACACCTGCACTTTCATAATTTAGAAAATATTGTGCTGCTTATTCAATTGTGATGCAATATGCTTTTAAAAAGCAGTGTCTACTGATACTTCTTAACTTGATATTGATTCCACCATGAAAAAAACCAACTTGTTTGGGACTACAAAAACAAAAGGAGAAGGTAAGAAAAAACTCGTAAAACATTTGCTTGAAGGAAGCTATTTTTTCAAGAAGTCCAGCTAAGCAGCATTTTCCTATAGCTGCATTTTTTTTTCTTTCTTTGAAATTTTTTGCCTGATGGATGATAAATCAGAGTGTCATAGCTCTTATTGTGATCAGACTTACAGAAAACTTGCTTCCATGCTCTGCTAGACTCTGGCTAAAGAAAATCAGAGACATTGAAGACACGTGAACTTAGGAATCTAAAGTCCATGACCCTCACGACTATAACACACAAGAAAAAGAGAATGCCTTTTGTCAAAGAGTGGGTGAGGAGTTTAAAGTTGGGAAAGGAAAATTAGCAGATATATATATATATATTCACACACATATATATGAAATATATATAAACATGAATCAGAAGAAACTAACATCTTCTGTAGGTCAGAGATGGTTAAGTGCTGGTGATTTTCAGAGTTCAACCTAATATCAAAATCCCAACAGGTAAACAATGTTTGATGCCAATCTTATGAATAAAAGTGTCTTCTCTTTCTTCCCTGTGTCTGAATTGCTTTACCTTCTCTTTTTCTAAATCAAGAGGAAATAAAGCAAATAAAAATCAATGAACAAATATGATAGGGAAAAGTCTAAAGTACAAAAGGATGACATAATAGAAACAAGGAGACAAAAAGATTAAAAATTGAATAGGAGGAAAATATAGATAAAGAAAATATTTAAAGTTGAAAGAAAAATTAAAAAAACGAAGTAATGTCCAAAGTCTAAAATACAAGCACAACGCTTGGGAAAATAATGATATTTCACTTAGCAACACCAAATGCAAAAATAGCCTACTTTATATTATTAGCTTCTCTCAGAATCGGTGTATCTGAATAGTTGATGACTAGACTTTAAAACAGGAACTGTCTATAATTTGGTTATATGTATTCAAAGCTTCCTTCATCCCATGGAATGATGTTCTGTATGTGAAGGATAAATGCTAAATCGATGAAAAGACTCATATCCACTAGTAACATGTGATTAAATATTTCTAATAAAACTGATTTTTGCTTTTCACTAATTCTCCTGAGCAATGAAAAGTGTCTACTTTAGAACTGATGTGCTAAATTAAAGGGAATCAGAGGCCAGTATGAACAGGAAATAGGAAACAAAAACACAGAAAACTGAAGAGAAGGAGTGCCACAATAAAAATACAAAGAAAAGTTATATGTAAAGAAATAGCAAAATGAAGACAGACATGAAAACAATGGAAGGTGGGTGGCTTTTTAATTTAAAAAAAGCACAGATCCAATTTTATAAATAAATAATTCATACAATGCATTAAAAAGTACACAGCCTTCAAGTTCCCTCTATAAAGAAAAATATTATCTTGAACACAAAGAATTTGAAAAATAACACTTCTATTATTTGAAACAACTAATCCTTATTGTTCTTGAATGTACACAGTTATCATTAAGAAGCTACACACATGTACACCCACGGCTGATTCACGTGAATGTGTGGCAAAAACCACCACAATATTGCAAAGTAATTAGCCTCCAATTAAAATAAATAAATTAATTTCAAAAAAAAAAAAAAGAAGAAGCTACAGGTCTCACAAAGATAAAACTTCCAAAGTAAACAGGTAATCAACTTTCATCTGAATGCATTAGTGCAGTTACTTTGATGATGCTGAGATTCAAGTAACAATAACACTGGATAAGACAACTGCTTGGGGAAAAAACTGAAAAGATGAATAATTCTCTTAAAATGACAGGTTTCTTTTGTGGCTCTACGAATATTTCTATCCAGGTGGTCCAAGAAGAATTGTCAATGGCATTCTAGGGTATAACATTTGTAAAAGTGAACTCACGTAACCCAATATTTGCAAATGTACTTGCAAAGTCATTTAAGCAGCAGTGTCTCTCCTACCAGTTGTGTGAACCGGTGGCCTGGGGTGGTCACTTACTAGAATTAGTGCTGTCGTCCTTGGTCCCGTCGAGAGCTCCATCGGGGTGCATTTGCAAGTAGTAGCCTTGCCTGCAATATAACCTGGTCACTATACCCTTGAGCTGGGGATCTGAAAGGCAAACACAGAGGTCATAAGCCTCACAACGCATCACAATAGAATTTCTTCTATCTTCCCTGTTTCTTTTCTTTCTTTTTCAGAAGGAAGAGGGTATTTTATAGAAGCATTTTACAGAAGCACCTTTTATTTTATGATTCCCAGGAATGTCTCTGCATTTCTCAAACCAGAAGATACTGATCACGGGAGGTGAAGGAAATGCAGGTGTAAACTTATTTTATGTGAAGTCGTAAAGTCATAAACTTTAGATAACAGATCATTAAAAAAAAAAAAACAAAAAAACCTGACATGTATGTATTTAAATAACTACTTAAAATGATTAAACTACTTAATCTATTAAGCTATTAGTTAGGTTCTAAACTAACTAGCAGATATTAGTTTAAACTAATATCATTCAGGATGGTGGGACAAGAATTTTGCAAACTCCTGACTTTAAGAAACCATATCAAAGGCGTTTTAATGGAATTTTTTCTTCACTTAATTTGACAAGTAATCCCCAAATGTGAAAAACTTTTATTTAAAAAAAAAAAACCATACTAACATTTGGTATACATTTGCAGAAAAAGCCCTGATATGGAGGGAACTTGCATGCAAGTATTGTGTACTTAGATGTGATCCACAGGAAAATGTGAAAATCAACTTCTGAACTCAGGGCGAGACACAGTAACAAACCTAAGCTCTCTGGCCATCAGTCAGTCAGTTCAGTCGCTCAGTCGTGTCCAACTCTTTGCAGCCCCGTGGACTGCAGCATACCAGGCCTCCTTGTCCATTCCGAGCTCCCGGAGTTTACTCAAATGTCATCGAGTCGGGTTACGCCATCCAACCATTTCATCCTCTGTCATCCCCTTCTCCTCCTGCCTTCAATCCTTCCCAGCATCAGGGTCTTTTCCAGTGAGTCAGTTCTTTGCATTAGATGGCCAAAGTATTGGAGTTGTATTGCATTCAGCTTCAGCTGAATCTCCAATAATCTCTGGCCATAATCCAGACCAATTAGATGAATTAGACAGATAATCCTATATAATTTATATAACTACAAGGGATAGTAAAATTATACACTATGGATTTATATTCTTGTCTCAAAGGGCTTAAGGTCAAGGACATTGGGAGCTTATTAAAACCAAAAGGGAAATTACACAAAAGGTAACAGACTTCTCATTAGATGATTCATCGAAGAGATAGCTGGTCTACTGATCCGGTGCTTCACAAAGAGCCAACTGTACCTTTGAAAATAAATATTTGCATGTGGCTTTTCAAAGGTCACCACCATCTCATGACTAGATTTGATGGGAGATATCAGAATCCTCCCCATGGCAACTAGCATCTCTCCACAACCCCTGAATGAGACATGCAAATGTGGTCATGCTGTCAAAACAGGCGGTTGTTACAGAATGATGAAACTGAGCATGTTGTAATTGATCAAAAAATGATGGATGGCAAACAGGTGAACACACACACACACAAATGTGCAAAAAGAAACCAAAAAAGCTGTTCAAAACAGAATATCCTCAGCCTTTTGTTTAGTTCTCAAGAAATTAAAAAGAATGACAGCATCTGTTTCTATGTACATCTGATGTGACTGATCATTTGAGAAACGGCCCCTTGGTACAGATTTTCTTCAAAGACACTGTGATATTGAAGAATCTGGAAAATGATGCAAGAAAACCACAGCATGGCACATTTGTGTAATCAAGCATGTTAGAATACAGGTGTTTTTGGAGGAGTAGGATTTTAGAAAGAAACATCTAAGTGATTATTAAGTGGTAAAGAATCTGCCTGCAATGCAGGAGACCCGGATTCCATCCCTGGGTTGGGAAGATCCCCTGAAGAAGAGAATGGCAATCCACTCCAATATTCTTGCCTGGAGAATCCCACGGACAGATCATGAGGTCACAAAGAGTTGGTCATGACTGAGTCGGACATGACTAACACTCACACTGTAAGTGATTATTACAATTGTGTCATGTATGTTCCTTGTGTGTGTGTGTGTTCAGTCACTTCAGCTGTGCCTGACCCTATGGACTGTAGCTCACCAGAATGCTCTGTCTATGGGATTCTCCAGGCAGGGATACTTACGTGGGTTGCCATGCCCTTTTCCAGGGTATCTTCCTGAGCCAGGGATCAAACCCACGTCTCTTATGTCTACCCGCACTGTCAGGCGGGTTCTTTACCACTAGTGCCACATGGGAAGCCCCGTGTGTTCCTTAGTCTGTAGTATATAACTTTAAAAATCACATAATTCTAATATGTGCCTTAGTGAAAAAATTTCTCTTGTACCTTACTCTGCTCATCACCCAATAAGTACTACTGAACATTTAAGTACTGAGGATTTCTCCTAGTTTTGCTGTATTATATTTATGCTTGTCACTGAAAGTAAGTAGCCCAGAAAAAGAAGGGAACAAAAGTGAAAAGGTGGGATAGGGGCGGGAATTCTTAGTTGCCATGAAAACAAACAGAGCATTTCAAAGACAGAAAATTTTTCTGCAAAAGCTTTATGTTCTGGATCACTCACTTTTAGTAATCCTGTATTCTAGCTATGATATCTCCTGAACTTGAATTAAGTATACCAGGCAAGAAAGTGAGAAGACACGTGACCCTCACAAGGCCCTTCGTACTTACAGAGAGAGCCCCCTTCTCTTTTGTTTCTTCTATTAAAGAGATAGAACGAGCGCTGGAGAGAAAGTGGAGAAAAGGGAACCCTTGTGTATGGTTGGTGGGGATGTAAATTGGTGCAGACACCGTGGGAAACAGGATGGAGGTTATTCATGCTGATGAGTAAAACTGATCAGTAAACTGATCATCATGAAAACTGATCCATGGGATCCAGAGATCCCAAAGAAATCTCAAAGAGATATCTGCACCCCCATGATCATTGCAGCATTATCAACCACAACCAAGACGTGGACACAACCTAAGTGTCCATCAACAGATGAATGGATAAAGAAATACATGGTGTAGATACACCGTGGAGTATTATTCAGTCATAAAAAAGGAAATTCTGCTATTTGTGATAACAGGACTGAACCTGGAGGACGTTAGGCTGAGAACCTAATTTCTAACCACACCTCATGCCTGCTAAGAAATTACAAGTAAAATACAAAATTGAATTTTTGAGTTCTTACTTAATTTCAAGAAAAGGAAACCAAACTGATTTCTATTTATCTACTTTCACAGTATTTGTTTTTTCTTTCTTTTTTAGAAACCATAGTAATATTGACTGTTCTTCTCAGGAGCCACAATTAACTCGCTGAGTTTTCGCCACAATTTACTTACAAAATGGGAAGCCCATTTTGATAATGAGAAAGTAAAGACACAGCACAATGAGGTAATTTGACAAACAGCCCATGACCAGTAAGTGCAAAGCTGGATTGACATGATCCTGCCCACTTAGCAACTAAATTATGTAACCTGTAATTGAACAATCAGACTAAACTATCTTAAACAACTTAAAATGAAATGCAAACATCTATTTCTTTAAACTAGATTCTCAAAGGTTATCTTGGGCTGTGTCTAACCCCTCTAATCCTGCATACTTGGAGCTGACTCTATAATGTTAAGCCATAACATAAAGTTAGAGATGACCAAATTTCCTGAAAATCTCTTCTAAGATCTGTCCTACTTTGCCATTGACCACATTTCCAATAGATGTCCACTCATGAAATCCTCACCAAAATCATAAATTTAACACTGCTTAAGTTTAAACTTCCCACAGTATCATTTTCACTTCAGTTCCTCTATCTCCATCGACTTCAGTCAGAGGTCCACTCTGACTTGACCACTGATGTTAATTGTTAACCCCCTCAGATTAACACCATGCTTGTTGCCTTTTATATTCCATCCAATGAGTTGCCCAGTTCCTACAGACACAGTCTTCAAAATCTCTCTCACTGTTTTCCCTTTCTCTATTTTCACTGCCAGCAAATTTTCAACCCCTCATGGCCTCTCCCAAGCCAAGTGGAGTGCTGTTCTTGTCCATCAGATCAGGGAATAAGCAGCAACTCTCCAACACCCACCAAATGACTCACTCTGCAGCAGCAAGGGCCCATCTGACCTGCCTGACCTTGGTTCCCACTATTCCCCTTCCATCTTCAGCATGTAGCCCAACCTGGGTCACTGTGTTGTTCTGACCCTTTGCAATCCCAAGGACTACAGCACAAATATCCCATAATCTCCCACATTGATTCTGTTCCCGTAACCTTACCTGTCTCAAATACGCCCACTTGCCTAGAGATGTGAAACTCTGGACTGTGAGTTTCATGAGGAAAAGTGAAATGTACAGTATTGCTCACTATGGCATCTCCTGGGTCTAGATAAATGAGAGCTATGCACTACATCTTTTTTGAATGAATACTGACAAAGGTGTAATTTTTCCAGTAATTTCATATTGCAGGTAAGAGTGAAAACTGGAACAACATGAAAACCAAGATGGCAATCATAGTAAGGCCTTAAAAATGTCCATAATTTTTGACTAGGTAATTGCACGTTTTAGAATTCCAACTTAAAATTAAGTCCTTAGAGTTTTACGGTTTTGTGTAAAAACTTGTGTGTATAACTTAAGCATGACTATTTAAAAATACTGTGCATAGGAAAAATGAGAGACAATATGCCAAAATGTTAAATGTAACTGTATTTTGATGGCTATCAGAATATTTATTTTTCAATATTTATTATTTGTAAAATGTCCAATCATGATGGCATGCTAACTTTATAATGTAAATGCAGAAACTATAATAAGTATATTAATGCCTTTGAGAAAGAATGAGTCAAAATAGCATTTTGTACCTCCTTGCAAAGAAGATCGCATATGTATATGCAAATAAACTGAACACCTATTACTGCTATAGATTAACTGGTTGCCCCAAATTTTCAAGAATTCACTTAGTATTTTCTCATCATACATAATCACATGTTCATAAATGCTTTACTGTGATACTCATTTATACAATTGTTCAAGGTAGCCCTGTATAGCTTAAAGTCAGTCTTTCAAATAATTAAAACAAACCCTTTCTCCCTAAGCCTAAAGTGAAAATATGCAACCAAACACCAGAGCAAAAACAAACAAAACAACAATTTTACTAAGAAAACCACCACATCAGTACGTGCAGTCAAAGGTATGACCAACCTTCTGGGTCTCTGTGCCAGAAGGCTCTAAGCCTCCATTTTCTTTCTTTTTTTTTTTTTTTCATTTATTTTTATTAGTTGGAGGCTAATTACTTTACAATATTATAATGGTTTTTGTCATACATTGACATGAATTAGCCATGGATTTAAGCCTTTGTTTTCTTACTTTACTTGCAGTACAAGTCTCAGCTTCCATCCATAATACGTGCTGAACCCATCATGACTCTTTGAGAGAACAGTTAACAAAAAAAGAAACACGAAAACCCCACATAACTGCAGGAATGGACAGGATCCAGACTTTGCAAATATTTAAAGCAAACAGCATCCAAAGTGGGCAGGGGTGGGTGCGTCTCCCCACGCAGGGGTTTGCAAGATAGCACACTGCCATGTATGAAGAAGACTCAGTAGTAGAACTTACTGTTGTTCTTACCTCCAAAAATGACAAAGAACTTAAGCATGGATTGACATTGGTATCTTCAAAGTCACATGTCACATGTTACATTGGGTCCTTGAAGTATGTGGGGCAGGTGGGCCATCCCATAATACTGAGGGGCTGGCCCAGTGACCCTGCCTCTCAGCGACTGTTCCCAATGAATGCTTTGCATAGGTTGAAATTCACGTGCTCCTGGTTAAGGGGCTTATAAATTATATTATCTAGTTTAAATAAAATTAGGATAGTTGAGGGGAAAAAAAATCCCAGAGATAGTATGAGCCAGAGGTGAAATTAAAAAGTAAGAAAAACCAAAAAAAGAAAAACAAGCTAAAGCTTAACATCAAGAAAATAAGGAAGATGATGTATATTCTATGTGGGTTATGTGGTTAGAAGCAAGCATGAAAATAAGAAATCAAAACAATGATGATCTATTCAGATCTCACATGAGCTCAGCCAAAGAATTTTAAAGGTATTTAGAAGTTGATGTAAAATACAACTACTATAATAAAAATGGAGTGTCACCCTAAATATGTGTTATAACTTGAGACATAAAAGAGTGGAAATATTGCTTGTATGAAATAAATTTATATTGAGATGCATGCTCACTTTTTTCATTAAACTAATGAGACAAGAAGATTTGATGATGAAGTACAAAAATATTACTATTTTGTTTTCAATACTGATATAGCCCAAACTCCTATAACTTGAACTCTCAATAATTGAAGGATGAATCAATATCTGAAGTCCTACACCTATATTTTAGTTAGCCATATAAAGATGAAAAATATTTTTCAACTCATAGAACTGTTAGGGAATCTTTATTCTCCTTTAAAATACTTATGCATCCAGAGCATCTTACTATGCTCAAGAAAATATGAAATCTTAGCCTGTATTAATTATGTTTTTTGTTTTGCCTTTTCTATTTGCTGTGTCTGGCCATTTCACTGAAAATGTCCTGAGGATACTCCTTGTGTGAAACTCTAACTATGTTCTCTGATATTAATTAAAATAGAAGTAATGAAAACTAATACACATGTATATGAAGAGGAAAAAAAGATGTTTGATAATATATTAGCCTCAACACTTAGAACTGAAAGAAATGCAAGTCAGTCCAACTGCCTTTAGGTACAAGGAAAAAATATCCAACATTTTTAATTAAAACAATCACTTTCTCAGAAGTGGGTTCATCTAAGTAAATCACTGTCACAAATTATTTTCACAAAATGTTCAGACTGACAAAAGAGAAATCAGAATAACTTTTAAGATGATGTATACATTTTAAATTATCATTTAAACTAACAAATGTACAATATGGCATGGATTTTTATACGGCAAATATATAAATGTATATACACACGTACTACATTTATTTACACATAAACCTTGGTACTAGTTATCAACATAGGTTCTTCAGCGTCACTCCTCTATAGCTATGGAAAATCACCTATTTTTTTTAACAGAGTAAAAGGCAATTTTGGGAATATACATTTTTTTGGTAGATCTAATTAGATTTTGGCACTCCTAGCAGCAGAAAATAGTATTGTGAATAATTTATCCAAATCCATAAATTATCATATAGTCCAATCATAAAAATAAAACATGCCCAGGAACTCTTCCAAAGGGCTGGGAAAAAAAAGGTGAGAACACTAAGGAAAATGATAAAGAAAACTAAAGGTGGGAAAATTTGCTATATCTTTCTGTTAATTTCTGAGAATGGTACTCACTTTCCTCTTGGAAATGACCCCATGTCACCTTCAGAGCCCCACTACCCAGGGAATCTTGTTTCTGCTATTTCAGAGTTGCTGTTCAACCCACCACCCCAATCCAACACATTATCATGTCTGCTGAATTTTAACTGCTGATTCTACAGTCTACAGAATCTTCTCCACCTCTGCCTACCAGAATCCTTTGCCTGATGGTATTAGGGATACAATCTTGCCTAAAAACACAGTTCTTGGGCTCAGAGAGCTTGCTATCTATTGAAAGGAGAAGAGAAGAACTCGTAATATGAATTTACACCAATTAATCATGCATTAAATTATTGGGTTTACATATCTGTCTGCCCAGAAAATACATTACATATCTTTTAATAATTTGCATCATGTATTATTCAAAGTAGCCTGTCACTATGCTTTGCACAGAATAGCTGCTCAACAAATATATATTGAACTGAATTTATTTTCTGTTGGTTTTTTAAGATCAATAAGTTCTAAATGGAATTCAAGGCAAAATGCATTTTTCTATATCTTATTTAAGACTTAGAGGAGTAGAGTATACTTGAGATAAAGGTAAAGGTAAATGTGGATTTTTAAAGGGAAACACCACAAAGTTTCAAGTTGTTATTTTTTTCCAAAAATTATTTTGGCCCAAAAATTCCCTCTAGGTAAAATATACTAAAAAAACAATAGTGGGTAAAGCCTTTCTTGGGGAACTGTCTGAGAGGATCTTTAAAAGGAAGGCAAGCAGTAAGGATCCTGCTTAATATTTGACCCTAAGCTCCAAGGAGCAGGCAGACTGAGCAGACGTAGGTATCTAGGGATTCCTGCTGCAATGTTGAACTTTTCAAATACTCAGGGTCTACAAGTTCCAGAAAGAAGCATATCTTTGAAGCTCAGTTAGAAAAGCACCCCATTCCAATGCCATTCAAAATCTTAGCAATATAATTTCAGTAAGGTCATATTACTAAATATATTGTTACTAGAACATTCCATGTTTACTCAGCCAGTCCCTAAATATTTAATAACAACCTCTTTTCTATTTCTTTATGATAGGATTATTTTCAATTAAGAAAACCACCATGGGAAAAACTGCTGCAAACCTCCTTTGGAATGATGGATTCTGAAAGCAAACTGTAGCATCTTGAAACACTCTAAGTTCTGTGTTTAACTTATGATACCTTGGCACAGTAAATACACACACACACACACACACACACACACACACACACATCCCAAATAGCATAGAGTGAAGAAGTTTTCACTTCACCATATATGTGGCCAAAATCTCACTATTTTTAATGGACAATCCTTTCACTTTCTACTGCTCAACACAAAAGCTATTTTATGCTTATTATAATACAAAATATAATTGCATATTATTAATCAGACCTCTTACTGTGTTCTTCATAAAGTTTGAGACTAATCAAATCTAACTGAATGGCTTAAGGAACAAAGGCCCAAGAGTATTATTAGCATTTGCTAATATTTGTAGTCAAACACCATAATGAGCAAATTTCAATGCTGGAAATATGACTGAAAAAGAATGTGAATGCTATATGAGCTATACACCACAATCTGAGAGAGCTTAATAATTATGCAGAATTTCTTTAAAAAGTCAAAATGACTTCTATTTCTGACCAAGAAAGAATAATGAGGACCAGACGTACTCTCTCATATGAAACAACAAAAAAGGACAAATTGAATTTTGCAAGACACTGGATACCAGGAAATGAAGGACAGAGGTTTCCAGGAGATGGAAAAGAAATAAGGTGAGCTCTTTTCTTCCCGGATTTTAAAGGCTTAGAGATGTTCCAGGACATGGTGAGGGAAGGGGACTCTCTACGTTGAGATGGAGTTGAGTCCAGGGAAAGGAGAGGGCTACAGAGGGATAGAATTCTGGGATCTACACAGGGTCTCCTTAGGTCTTCAGCTGAGTACTAATGGACAACTGCATATGAGGAGACCACCCAAGGCTGGGAAAAATCATCCGAGAGGAATAGAGAGAACAGTGCCTTAAACACACACGACTGGGAACAAAGCCTATTCCGGCTAGCCAGACTGGAAAAACTCATAATTCACGGGGCATTGAGCAGAGTATAAATAAGAGGCTTGCCTCTGTAGGAGGGGAATTAGCTTAGTCTGAGCAATGCTTCAGTCTCCCCTAACAAATTCTGAAAGCAAGAGTATACTGTTTCCCAGTAACTTAACTGCATCCCAGAATAAGTTCAAGAACATTTATAGGAATACAAAAATATCTAACACCCAGGGAAGTAAAATTAAAAGTATTTGGAATCCAATAAGAAAATGCCATAAGGCATGCAAAGAAGCAGGGGGATCTAACCCATAACAAAAGGGAGATTCAGTAAATCAAAACTGACCCAGAGCTGCCCCAGATGTCAGAATATCAGACAGGGACATGCAAACAGTCTTTACAACTCTATACCTTCCACACATCCAAAAAGTTAAGTACAGACATGGACAGCCCAAAAGAAACTTTGATGGGTGAAAGCTACATTTCATGAAATGAAGAAAAAAATACACGGGACGGCATTAATGGCAGATTAGATTAATTGCAGAAAAAGTGGTGAACCTGGAGACATAGTAATAGAAATGATTGCAAATGAAACTCACAGAGAAAACAGAATTCTAAAAAGAAATTAACAGAGCCTCAGTGGGCTGTGAGATAACTTTAAATGATTGGAGATATGTCTAATTGGAGATTCCAGGGAAAAGTACCAAGAGGGCAAGAAAGAAAGACATTTGAAGAAATAAGGGCTGGAAATTTCCAAATTGGTGAAAACAATAAAGACAAAAATCCAAACTGCTTAACACATTCCAAAGACAGGAAACCTGAAGAAAATTATACAAGGACACATCGTATTGAAAGTACTTAAAAGCAGTGATAAAGAGCTCATCGCTTCTTCCCCCAAGATCTGTGACTACTTGGGGACTGGTGAGGGTTTCGGAGCAGCAGGGGTCAGGAGCACAGCGGGGCATAAGGAAAGCCCTGTGGTGACAGTCGTATTTACAGCCTTGAGTATGATGATGACTTCACATGTTAAAACTTATAACATTACGCACTTTTTAAATACAGATGATTTTATGACCGTTATACCTTAGCAGAGCTATTCACAATCAAAGTAAAAGGACAGGAAACAGTATGCAATGCTGGGAATAATCAGACAATATTAATCAAGGACAAAACAGATTTCAAGGCAAAGAATCTTACAATATATAAGGAAGGATCATTTCCTAATGATAAATAAGTCAATTTATGAAGAATGCATAACAATCCTGAATGTTTCTGCATCTACTGACAGAGCTTCAAATACATGACGCAAAAACCAATGGGATTTGAGGGAGAAACAGAAAAACCTAATTTGATAGTCAGAAATTTCAACTGTATTCTCAAAAAGAGAGAAAAAGAAGGAAAAAAAAATCCCTAAGGCGTAGAGTATTATATGTTAAATTTAACACATTCAGTTAATCACTAGAAAGTATGATTCACTTCTTTCAGAAACTAGAAATGGGATTCTCTAAATTTAAAGAATCTGAAAAGCAATGACTATTTGACTCACTCAAAGACTTTTTATAGCCAGTCAAACCTATAGCAGGCCATACTAATTTGCGCTCCAGCCATCATTACATTATCAGAAGTTGAGAATTAGCGTAACAAAAAGGATGCTATTAAAGAATCCAAGGTCATCCGTTGAAATTAAAGTGCACTCTTGTTTGATAGAGTCTTCCCAGGCGGCTCAGTGGGAAAGACCTGCCTGCCAGTGCAGGGGATGCAGGAGACCCTGTGTTGGGAAGATCCCCTGGAGAAGGAACTGGCAAGCCACTCCAGCTTTCTTGCCTGGAATATCCCATGGAGAGCCTGGTGGGCTACAGCTCGTGGGGTCACAGAGTCAGACGTAGCATACATTGTTTAATAAAAATTCAGCATGGAAAGACTTTAGTGAAAATTACATTGGATTAGGACGTGTCATTCATATGAACTATGAAAACAAGAATTAGAGCAGAAGAATAGTTTTACTAGCTTTCTTATGAGAAGACATAGAGCAGTAAACTGGGACTTTGCATGAAAAATGGTGTTTTCCATTTTTTTTAGCACACATTTGCTGAACAGCCGGGAAGCATTTCCCTAGATGTGTTCTGCCAAGAAAATAATCAGGACAAGGGGAAAATTTTAAAAAGTAACTGTAGGTGACAAGGACTGATTAATACATTCTCCAGAGTCAAGGCGTACACTTTAGAATAGCGTTTCAGAGCAGAGATTTAAAAGCCACTTTGCCTGTTTATACCTGGAACTACGAGGTAACTCCATCTACCGGGCAGAGTTGTAAGAATAGATGAAAATGGTACCAGTAAACACTTGGTTTACTTCTATTTAAGGAAGATGCAAATAGCTGAGGTTTGTTTCCTTCTAAATTTTCTGTTTCAGACTTTGTCTCCCAGCTACTTCTCAGAGAAGATGAAAGTTGTAAAAACCCTTTTGCTAACAATGTCAGTCCTCCTGGGAACCCCAGAGCAGCAGGGTCACAGGCAGGAAGGAGAAGGCATTCGGGGTACTTATTCATCATGTAAAGTCACATTGTCACCTTTAACTAGAGAGGGAAATCATTGAAGCCAGTGGTTATGAAAATAAATTAAAACACACACACACAGCCTCTGAGAAATCAAGGAGGAAGTTCCATGAACAATGATGTAGAATTTGGTCTTGAATTTAGAATTTGGCTGTAGACAACCCACGTGTATTTTTTCAAAAATTAAACAGTAGTTGATTTACAATGTGTTGATAGCTTCAGGTGTGCAACAAAGTGATTCAGTTACATATATATACATATACATATATATGTGTGTGTGTATATATATATATATAATGATTGCTCTTTGGAAGAAAAAGTATGACAAATGAAGACGGCATATTAAAAAGCATGTGAGAGTTGGACCATAAGAAGGCTGAGTGCTGAAGAACTGATGCTTCTGAGATGGAGAAGACGCTTGAGAGTCACTTGGATAGCAAGGAGATCAAACTAGTCAATCCTAAAGGAAATCAATCTTGAATATTCATTGGGAAGACTGATGCTGAAGTTGAAAGTCCTATACTTTGGCCACCTGATGCAAAGAGTTGAGTCATTGGAAAAGACCCTGATGCTGGGAAAGATTGAAGGCTGGAGGAGAAGGGGACGACAGAGGATGAGATGGTTGGATGGCATCACCGACTCGATGGACATGAGTTTGAACAGGCTCTGCGAGATGGTGCAGGACAGGGAAGCTTGGTGTGCTGCAGTCCATGGGGTCTCAAAGAGTCAGACACGATAGCAACTGAACAACAACAACATATGTATATACGTGTGTATCAGTCACTGAGTCATGTCCAACTCTTTGCAACCCCATGAACTGTAGCCCACCAGCTTTCTCTGTCCATGGAATTCCATATATATACATACATGTCCATATACATATGTATACACACATATATATATATTAGGTTCTTTGTCATTATAAGTTATTACAAGTTATTAAATGTGTGCTACGCTCTACAGTGAAAGTGAAAGCCACTCAGTCGTGTCCAATTCATTGCCACCCCATGGACTCTACAGTCCATGGGATTCTCCAGGCCAGAATACTAGAGTGGGTAGCCTTTCCCTTCTCCAGAGGCTCTTCCTAACCCAGGAATTGAACCCAGGTCTCCCGCATTGCAGGTGGATTCTTTACCAGCTGAGCCACAAGGGAAGCCCTATAGAAGGTCCCTGTTGTTTATCAAGCCAGGCACATTTTAAAGGGAGTTTAATCCACTCAAGTCTGAGAGCACATTTGCGCTGACTTACGCCTTTTATTCTTTTTTTTTTCTTTTGTATTTCCATTTTCTTTTGGTTCTACTTTAACTTCACAAACAGAGTTACAGAGTCACAGTGTGCTAATTTAATAAGCAATCTCGCAGCTTGGACATGTTTTCAGGGTGCCGAGTGGGCCGGAGGAAGAGAAGTCTGGGAGAAGTCGGTGGAGAGTCAGCCTCCTTCCGCCCTCCCCCACCCTTCCGAGTGCACGCTTGAGTCTTAAGTCCCTGCTTAAATTGGATTTGTGGTTTGTGGCTTTGGCATCAGATTCATACTTCAAATTTCTAAAAAAAAGAAGGGAAAAAAAAAAAAACCCACTGGGAAAGGCATTACTCAGAGAGCGCATTTTGGCACAAGCCCTGTAGAGACGGGATAGAGAACTACTGATCGCCCATTCCCACTGGCTCTGTGCTCTCACATCCACTCTTTTGCTTTCTTTGGGACACAAAGGTCTTCTTACCCCAAAGCGTTTCTGACCTGTAACTGACTTGCTCCACCCCCTGAAATAAAAAACACAGTGGCCTGGAGAAGACCCAGACAAGTCGAGTGGCCTGAAGCCACGAAGGAGAACACGATCCAGACAGTCTGCAGTCACCGCTTAGCGATCCTGGTCGCTGGTGACAAAGACCAGCACAACCGAAACGAAAAGTCGAGCTTGAAATCACTACACTCAGAAACACCGCTTAAGCACGTGCTTTTTTTTTTCTTCTTCTTTTCTAAGATCATTTCACACAGCATAGGATGCCAACATTTTTACCAGTTTTAAAAACTGGCTTCAGTCCTTCAGCCCACTGACATGGAAACAAACGGAAAACTCGTCATTTCATTACAACTTTGTGCGAAAGGCAACGTGGGAACCCACATTTACTCTGGAGTTTAAGGCGCTTCCTTCCTGAAAGAATTCACAGTGTTACGTGGAGTTCAAGGTAGATTAGACAGCAAAAGTGAAGTGAAAGTCGTTCAGTCGTGTCTGACTCTCGGCGACCCCAGGGGCTACACAGTCCAGGGAATTCTCCAGGCCCAGAGCACTGGAGTGGTTGGCTTTCCTTCTTCAGAGATTAGACAGCAAACAGCTCAAATAATAATAAAAGACTTAACAGTCATTTACGAAAGCCACCGGCCAAAGAAGATGGCCATTCTTGATTGACTAGCTGAAGAATGTGGGATGCAGACATGCATACCACCTACTAAGAGCTGTCCTTCTAAATTCACGTGGTTAGTGGAAGACTTGAGAGAGCAAGTGAGGTGCGGGCCAATCAGAGATGGACAGGATGTGGGGATGGAAAGAGACACGGGCTTCTCATGTCAGGAGAAGGTCATGAAGGTACAAGTTGGTGAAGATCTTTTGACTAACAGGCTGGGTTTGGGGGGATGTAGGGATGGTGGTAGGTAAGGGTGGTTGCAGTCTGCAGGCAGCTTTGGGCATCCAGAAAACTCCAGGTGAGCAGCTGGCACATTCATCAGTGGAGAGAGAGTCAGCATGCTCTGGGATATTTTTTATTGTTTGTTTGTTTTGTTTTTTTTCTTAATTGAAAAGTGATCTGATGTTGTAACATTTTAGAGAATGCTAAATGCACAATGAAAAGCTTGGGGAAATAAATTTTTAAAAATTTAATCTAAGAAAGTAATTTGGCTGTGTTTCTAAATCCTAAAAGAAATCAGTCCTAAATACTCATTGGAAGGACTGATGCTGAAGCTGAAACTCCTATATTTTCATCACCTAATGCAAAGAACTGACTCCTTGGAAAAGACCCTGATGATGGGAAAGATTGGAGGCGGGAGGAGAAGGGGACAACAGAGGATGAGATGGTTGGATGGCATCACCGACTCGATGGACATGAGTCTGGGTAAACTCTGGGAGTTGGTGATGGACAGGGAGGCCTGGCGTGCTGTGATTCATGGGGTCACAAAGAGTCGGACACGACTGAGCGTCTGAACTGAACTGAACTGAACTGAAAGCCAGTTAACAGTGTTGTGATAGTTTCAGGAGGGCAGCAAAAGGACTCAGCCATACATATACATGTGTCCATTCTCCTCCAAACTCCCCTCCCATCCAGGCTGCTACATGACATTGAGCAAAGTTCCCTATACTATATACAGTAGGTCTTTTTAAATGCTATGACTTTAGGTCACTCAAGATCATTCCTACTGACATTTCACAGGGGATTCATTTAAGTAATATTTTAGGCAAGCTTACTTTGTTGTTTCAAGAAGGAGGGAAATGTAATAAGATCATTAATAAAAAATGCCTAAATCCTTATCAATATTTTTCTGAAATGTGTTAATATAAATAAACTAAATATATTAGTATCTCCCTGGTAAACTGAAAGGCAGACAACTTTAAAATACCATGTTCTTTTGGAGATTACTTTTGCATGGAAAACAGCCAAAAAAATACATCTTAAGAGATATATTTCTACTCATTTATGTACAATAATGGGAAAGCCTCACAGAGAATATCAAATAAAAAATAAAGTTTAACTATCATGAGTATTGGAAGAGGACATGCAACCCACTCCAGCATTCTTGCCTGGAGAATCCCATGGACAGAGGAGCCTGGCGGGCTACAGTTCACAGGGTCTCAAAGAGTTGGACACAGCTGAAGTGACTTGGCACGCATGCACATGTGCTTATTTGACCTAGAAACTTTAGTGCATATTATTTAATTAAATCTTTAGCCTAACCCATATAATACACAAGAAAACTTGAATCTGGGAACACACAGCATTTGCCCACTCTTGCCCAGTTGGTGAGAGATGAAGTTGAGTCTAAATCCTAAAATGTCTTGGGATCTGAAAATGTCTTTGCCTTGTGTCGCCGCTTCAGTTACATACATAGGTATTTATTATATACATCTTCATCCAAACTACTTCCTCTTCTTCCACACTGATCACAACACTATCCTACATCAAGGCCTTGCCTAGGTATCCCCCCGTTTCTAAAATGGTCTCTTACTCTCTCTGTGGGGAAACAGTCTTTGTTTCCTTGATTTGCATATTTTACTAGATCATCTTTGTTGAGGTTTTTTTTTTTTTTAATTTTTCTTTTATATAGGAGTATAGTTGATTAACAATGCTGTGTTAGTTTCAGGAATACAGCTAAGTGATTCAGTTACACATATCCATGTATCTATGCTATTTCAAATTCTTTTCCCATTTAGGTTATTATAGAATATTGAGCAGAGTTCCCTGTACTGTACAGTAGGTCTTTGTTGGTGATTTACTGATATTTTAAATATAGTCACTTCTTAGGTTTTAATGCTCAATTTATTTACATAACACAAAGCAAGCGCTGATGTGTGGGTTTCAGAGCTTTTCTGGGCAAAGGGTGTGGGGCATTCTTGTATGACGGCTTCTTTCTATCCTCATCACCCTACATCTGTGGGATACCAGTATCTTCCATTCTAAAAAGCATTTCCTGGCACGCCTGAGAAAACACTGACCTTGTAAAATGGATGAGTGCTGACTTCCAAGGCTCCTGTATGAAACCTTTCCATCTGTTTTGCTCTGCTCTGCGCCTAGGAGAATCATTTGGTGGCCATTGCTCATTTAAGACCCTCGACTAAAATAGGATCCATAGTTCAGAAGGTCATTGTGGAAAGGTAAAGCTTTAAATACAATTGGAACTAAAAAAAAAAAAACCCTCAAATCTCTGAGAGGACAGCATACAATAAGTTATAACAATATGACTTGTAACAACAGTGCTCTACACCCACACAACCTACAGGCTGGCATAAAATGTTTCCCAGAGAAGAGTTTCCTATTCTGCACATTCGTGACCTCAGACCTATCCACAGGGACCTCGTCTGGTTGGCGAGCAGGATAAGCACCTCATCTTCCAGAGTGTTTTCTCATCCATAAGAACACAAGTGGAATAATGTCAAACCACCAAGGTGAGGCCACCAATGAGATCAATGTAAATCTGGCACTCAGGAGAGGCCAGGCAGAGGTTAAATTTTCCTTCTCCTCCACTAGTTATTTCTTCTGCTCCTTTCACCAGAATTCAATTAGAATCCCCAGTCTCCACTTTTTGTTATCGCTGTTCAGTCGTTAAGTTGTGTCCGACTCTGTGCAACCCCATGGACCGTAACTCACCAGGCTTCTCTATCCTCCACTGTCTCTCAGAATTTGCTCAAACTCACGTCCATTGAGTCGCTGATGCCATCCAACCGTCTCATCCTCTGCCACCCCCTTCTCCTTTTGCCTTCAGTCTTTTCCAGCATCAAGGTCTTTTCCAATGAGTTAGTGGGCTAAAGCTGAAGCTGTCCTTCCAATGAATATTCAGTACTGATTTCCTTTAGGATTGACTAGTTGATCTCCTTGCAGTCAAGGGACTCTCAAGAGTCTTCTCCAGCACCACAGTTCAAAAGCATCAATTTTTTGTCTCTCGCCCTTCTTTATGATTCAATCCTCACATCTGTACGTGACTACTGGAAAAACCATAATTTTGACTACACGGATCTTTGTCGGCAAAGTGACATCTCTGCCAGATTGGTGAAATTAGAAACAGTAATGCAGTGAGATGGGGAAACACTCTTCCCTTTTCTCTGTGCCTCTTCTTTCACAAGAGCCCCTCCAGTCATACACCCCAGACACCTGGACCCTCATGATGCCCTCGCCCACCCCTCTCCCCAGCTCTATGGAAAATAACCCAATTCCAGATGGAGCCCCTGGACTTCCAGTGTTCGTATGGGAGCATCCCAGGGGAATATTTCGTAGCAGCCTCCGTTCCAAAAGCACCCGCATGCCTAGAAATACCAGAATGCATCCTTCCTTCTCCTCATCTCTCTCTGTTTCCCACAGAGACAATGGTCCTCCTCTTCTGCTGCAGTCCATGGGATCACAAAGAGTCAAACAGCCCTGAGCACGCATACATGCACAGTATAATGGTCAATAGTATCAGTGGTTAACTTGTAAGGTATTTAGACTTTGCATAGTAGGGAAAAGAAAATAAGGACATAAACAACTCACAGTCACTACAAAGATGCAAAAGAAATGCTTTCTGTTTTACATTTATTCACTGTTTTTAAAAAGCTGTCCCTTATTCAAACTCATAATTTTCCCCTAAGGAAAAGCGCCAGATAATGGATTGGCCAAAAAGTTCATCTGAGCTTTCTGTAAGATGTTACAGAAAAACCTGAATGAACTTTTAGGTCAGTCCAC
Source organism: Muntiacus reevesi (assembly GCF_963930625.1). Taxonomy (NCBI): domain Eukaryota; kingdom Metazoa; phylum Chordata; class Mammalia; order Artiodactyla; family Cervidae; genus Muntiacus; species Muntiacus reevesi. Next base: position 74,955,648 of record NC_089259.1, read on the forward strand.
AATATTACATAAAGGATTTTAATATGAAGATTTCCACATGAGTTCTCTTTACATATTCTTTAAAACAAAGTGTTGTAGGAACAAAAGAAAATCGTCCTCACCCTAATTGTTTACCATTTAGCCACATATATTATTTGGGCATCAGAAAAGCTAATTAGAATCAAGACTTTCTTAACTTGATAATTCTCTTAACAGCAGAGAGGAAGTATCTATACTTTGCAATTATGTGGGCCATTGAACATGTAAAGTGAAAGGCATTTAACTTGCTATGACTCACTACCATGCCCCCAAAATACCCCAGTCCTAGTATTATCTGGTTTAAGGGGAAAATAATTTGCAGAAAACAGTGAGGCAGTTTGGCTCTGACTACTTGGGCCCTCCAGATACAGACTGTACACCTGGACAGTGGGGGTGAGGAGGGTCAGGCACTTATTAGTTGAGTGGTTTGAATTAAACCATAGCCTCCCAAATCTCTCTATATAGTGCACGTAAAAACTCTTGGCCAACCAATGTCAGAGGATGCTATAAGAACCTCAGACAGAACCTTAAATTGGTGGCTTAGTCACTAAGCCATGTCTGCCTCTTTTGCAATCTCATGGACTTTAGCCCACCAGCCTCCTCTGTCCATGGGATTTCAAGGCAAGCATACTAGAGTAGGTTGCCAGTCCCTTCTCCAGGGGATCTTTCCAACCTGGGGATCAAACCTGTGTCTCCTGCATTGCAGGCTGATTGTTTACCAACCGAGTCATCAGGGAAGCCTTATTTTAAAGCAGTGAGGAGTGATATCAAGAAATGGTAGGTAAGTGTTGAGATCTTGGGAGGTCTGATTAATTGTGTCAAAAATGAATTTTAGCTTGAGAATATGGCAGGTCATATTCAGAGGATGAGATAGTTAGATGGCGTCACTGATTCAGTGGACATAAATTTGAGCAAGCTCTGGGAGTTGGTAATGGACAGGGAAGCCTGGCGTGCTGCAGTCCATGAGGTTGCAAAGAACTGGACACAACGGAGTGACTGAACTGATTGATGGCAAGTCAGGAAATTAAAGCAGGCAAGTGACAAAATCCTGTGGAGATATTTAAAGGATGGTTCTCCAGGACTTCCCTGACAGTCCGGTGGTTAAGACTTTACCTTTCGATGCAGGGGATAAAGGTTCAATCCCTGGTCAGGGAGCTAGGATCCCACATGCCTCAAAGCCAAAAAAACAAAACATAAAACAGAAGCAATATTGTAACAAACTTGATAAAGACTCTAAAATGGTCCACATTTAAAAAAACCTTTAAAAAATAAATAAAGGATTTCTCTGGTCACTGGACTGATTGTCAGATACATGTGTGTGTGTGTATGAGTTGTCCAATTGTGTCTGGCTCTTTGTGACCCCATGGAGTGGAGCCCTCCAGGCTCCTCTGTCCATGGGGATTCTCCAGGCAAGAATACTGGAGTAGGTTGCCATTCCTTCTCCAGGGGATCTTCCCAACTTAGGAATCGAACCCGGGTCTTCTGTATTGAAGGCAGATTCTTTACCATCTGAGCCACCAGGGAAGCCCGTATGGTGCGTGGAGTTAAAATATTATCCCTGTGGCTATGCTATAGATGGCCCAGCCTTTCTTTGAGGTGGGATCAGAGGGATGGTGAGAAACACATCCAAGTGAGAGCCATATAGGAGGTAGAAATTATGGGCTATTTCAACAAAGGCTTGCTCTCTTTATTGGCTACCGGCTGTCTAACACCAGCCTCTGCATCTTTTCAAATAGCTGTTTCCTACTCACCTCACCATTACGTCCCTACCCAGTACCACCTTTCCCAGGACCTCCCTGCTCCCTGCACCCACATCTGCATGAAGTCAGCTTACAAGGTGCTCTCATAATGCGTTATGGACAAGTGCTGCTGTTTCTTTGATTGTGTTACTTGTGATTATCTGTTCATGGCATTGCCTTGCTGTGGTTAACAGAATATGGTTCCCCAAAGATGTTCACATTCCATTTCCTGAAATCTATGAATGCACATGCTAAGTCACTTCAGTTGTATCCTACTCTTTGCGACCCTATCGACTGTAGCCCACCAGGCTCCTCTATCCATGGGATTCTCCGGCAAGAATACTAGATTGGGTTGCCATGCCCTCCTCCAGGTGATTTTTCCAACCTAGGGCTCAAACCTGCATATCTTACATCTCCTGCATTGGCAAGTGGGTTCTTTACCACTAGGGCCACATGGTAAGTACCGAAATCTGTGACTATGTTACCTTTGTATATAGAGTAAACTAAAGACCATGTGAGATAATATTGAATTACCTGGGTGGGTCCAGTGTAAAAACAAGCATCCTTAAAAAGAAAGTGGAGGGAGGACATAGGGATGGAGTAATTATCAGACAGATGCAACACTGCTGATTTTAAGGATGGAGAAACAGCCTCATGCCAAGGAAACCACACGGCCTCTAGAATTTGGAAAAGGCAAATAAGTGGATTCTCCTCTAGAGCTCCCAGAAAGGAATGCAGTCCTACTGACACCTTGATTTAGTGCAGTGAGACCCATGTCAGAGTTCTAAGCCTATAGAACTCTAATATAATAAATCTGTACTGTTTTAAACCACCAACTTTGTGGTCATTTGCTACAGCAGCAATGAGAATCCTCAGTGGCTCAGTGGTAAACAATCTGCTTTGCCAATGCAGGAGATTCGGGTTTGATCCCTGAGTCGGGAAGACCCACTGGAGGAAGAAATGACAACCCATTCCAGGTATCTTGCCTGGGAAATCCCATGGACAGAGGAGCCTGGTGGGCTACAGTCCTAGTGGCCGCAAAAGAGTTGGACATGACTTAGTGACATAAAAACAAAGAACAACACTTGTACGAGGGTGTCAGCATTTCAACAGGAGAGACTGTACCTGTGACCCCCCCGAGAGGCGTCATATGGTTAGCTCTCTGCATCTGTGCAAGTATTTCCACTGAATAACACAGCCTTTCCCAACCCTTCCTGTCCTGTTCTTAAAGAACCATCCCCTTGCAGAGATGTGGTGAAATGTTTGACAAACAAACTGAAGAGCAATAGGCTCCCTTTGCCTTCGGAACGGCCCTCTAGAGATTTAAAGCGGCTCTCATACACCCTCACCTAGTTGAGATCCACTAACTCCAGCTACGATTGGATTGGACCTATGTTACAAAAAAAATAAAGAACACATATGGAAGAGAGTATAGAGAAATGAAGATGGTTGGCAGGAGTGGCAGAACGATAACCACAGTGTGAGATCACTGTATTCACACTTTGTTTTGTTTGCTGTTAGTAATTGAACACTCACCTCCCACATAAGGCCACTGTCCTGGTAGAGAGTATCTTAGGAAGTATCTGTCAGTGCTAGGAACCCAGCGATTTTCAGAGGAACTAATGAGACTCATCCCTGCCTGGAGCACAAGGAAGCCAGCTGAGAACCTATGCCCTGCTCCACACCCTGGTCTGCTGCTCTGAAGCTGTGAGTAAGGATGTCCACTCTCATCCACTACCTGCAGCTAGGTGCCCTCTGTTACCCTTACCCTTACCATATACCTGCTAGTGACCTCTGTTATTAATTAAGCTGAGCGGGTACCAACTGGGAAATTGAGCTTCTCAGGTCTCCTAGAATGGTTTTGGATATGTAGTGAGTTTCTCTTTAAAAATAGAAGGAAGGAATATGAAGAGGCATTCTACTCAGCAACAATGTCAGTAACCGAGTCTGTCAAATATATTTGCACTTCTTTATTCTAATACTAGTCATCTTCTAAATTTACACTTCAGCACAATTTGAATTTGTGTTATTAACAACCTAGTATGGAAAAAAGGAAAATACATTAACTCTACGTAAGACAACAAAGTCAAGTAGATGATAAAATATTTCCCCATTTAGGAGTCACATAGGACGATGCTGTGAAAGTGTTGCACTCAATATGCCAGCAAATTTGGAAAACTCAGCAGTGGCCACAGGACTGGAAAAGGTCAGTTTTCATTCCAATCCCTAAGAAAGGCAATACCAAAGCATGCTCAAACTATCACACAATGGTACTCATCTCACATGCTAGCAAGGTAATGCTCAAAATTCCCCAAGCCAGGCTTCAACAGTATGTGAACCGTGAACTTCCAGATGTTCAACCTGGATTTAGAAAAGGCAGAGGAACCAGAGATCAAATTGCCACGTCCACTGGATCATCAAAAAAGCAAGAGAGTTTCAGAAAAATATCTATTTCTGCTTTATTGACTACGCCAAAGCCTTTGATTGTGTGGACCACAATAAACTGTGGAAAATTCTGAAAGAGATGGGAATACCAGACCACCTGACCTGACTCCTGAGAAATCTGTGTGCAGGTCAGGAAGCAACAGTTAGAACTGGACATGGAACAACAGACTGGTTCCAAATCAGGAAAGGAGTATGTCAAGGCTGAACGTTGTCACCCTGCTTATTTAACTTATATGCAGAGTACATCATGAGAAATGCTGAGCTGGATGAAGCACAAGCTGGAATCAAGATTGCTGGGAGAAATATCAAGAACCTCAGATATGCAGATGACACCACCCTTATGGCAGAAAGTGAAAAAGAACTAAAGAGCCTCTTGATGAAAGTGAAAGAGGAGAGTAGAAAAATTGGCTTAAAACTCAACATTCAGAAAACTAAGATCATGGCATCCAATCTCATCACTTCATGGTAAATAGATGGGGAAACAGTGACAGACGTTATTTTGGGGGGCTCCAAAGTCACTGCAGATGGTGACTGCAGCCATGAAATTAAAAGACACTTGCTCCTTGGAAGAAAAGCTATGACCAATCTAGACAGCATATTAAGAAGCAGAGACATTACTTTGCCAACAAAGGTCCACCTAGTCAAAGCTATGGTTTTTCTAGTAGTCATGTATGGATATGAGAGTTGGACTATAAAGAAAACTGAACACTGAAGAATTGATGCTTCTGAACTGTGGTGTTGGAAAAGATTCTTGAGAGTCCCTTGGACTGCAAGGAGATTCAACCAGTCCATCCTAAAGAAAATCAGTCCTGAATATTCACTGAAAAGACTGATGCTGAAGCTGAAATTCCAATACTTTGGCCCACCTGATGCAAAGAACTGACTCATTGGAAAAGACCCTGATGCTGGGAAAGATTGAGGGCAAGAGGAGAAGGGGACAGCGGAGGATGAGATGATTGGATGGCATCACCAACTCAATGGACATGAGTTTGAGTAAATTCCGGGAGTTGGTGATAGACAGGGAGGCCTGGCATGCAGCACTCCATGGGGTCGCAAAGAGTGGGACACGACTGAGCGACTGAACAGAACTGAACCGGGGGGTCACATAAAGAATATTAATTTATCCAGTATGGAAAATATTTTTGGAGATCATTAAATCTGGGGTTCAAAATAAATTCTTTAATATATATTTGATAATTCAACATCTGAGACTCAGTTACGATTAACATCTCTCTCTGAATTTCCTTAAATTAAGGTCTAAATATATTTCTTTTGTCATAATTTTAGTGTGGGCATGGGACTCAGAGATCTTACATGCCATTAATCTCCTAATGACTACTTGAGAAGGATCTTTTTACTTTCTCCAAAGTACATGTTTTTAAAGAAGCCATTAGATTTTCAACCGTTTTTGAAGTATGATAATTTAATATCCTTTCAAATGCTTTGAGTCCTTTACAAAGTGCAGTCATCAGTTTCCGTGCAGAATTCTATCAGGTGAGTCACTTGATGCATTTCTTCTCCATTGCTTCCCTTATTTCCTCCCCCATTTGTTCATTCAAAGCTGGTTTTACACAGTAAAAATGCTTCCTTTTTATCCTGGATGTGAATATCACATGTTCTTTCATGCTAGGCAAATTTGTGAAATCTTTGAAAGCCAGATGAAAAATAATTACTCTCATTAGAAGGGCCATGAGGTACAAACACAGCTGCCCAAGAGAGGAAGTTTGGCAAATTAAAATGTAGGAGGACAATTACATCAATTTGAAAAGAATCAACCATCTATACTTTGCACTAGGAATTATTACTAGAAAGGGCAACATCTGATACTATTCTGCCGACAAAGGTCCATATAGTCAAAGGTACGGGTGTTTCAGTAATTATGTATGCACGTGAGAGTTTTACCATAAAGAAGGCTGAGCGCTGAAGAATTGATGCTTTTGAGCTGTGGTGGTGGAAAAGACTCTTGAGAGTCCCCTGGACTGCAAGGAGATCCAACCAGTCCATCCTAAAGAAGATCAACCCTGAATTTTCATTGGAAGGACTGATGCTGAAGCTGAAGCTCCAATACTTTAGCCATCTGATGTGAAGAACTGACTCATTGGAAAAGACCCTGATGCTGGACAAGACTGAAGGGCAGAGGAGAAGAGGATGGCAGAGGATGAACAAGATGGTTGGATGGCATCACCGACTCAATGGACATGAGTTTGAGCAAGCTCTGGGGGATGGTGAAGGACAGCGAAGCCTGGCGTGCTGCAGTCCATGGGGTCGCCAAGAGTCGGACACGACTGAGCAACTGAACAACAGGAACATCTGATACTTGGTATTCAGAAGGTCCGGAAGTGAAAGGAAAGATTTGTGAGGACTATAAAAAGTGACTAGATATTCAACAACACACATGCTCCAGTGCTTCTCACACATTTTACTTAAGCACTTTTAAGAGTAGAGCAAAGTAAGTTGTCATATTTACTGGTGGGTCTGAGGAAAGAAGCCTCAAATATTACCCAGTAAGCAGGAGTTTCTCTGGAATCGTGTATTCTACTGAAAAATTTGAAATGTGTATTCCACTCTATAATCTGGCTTTGGCTGATATAAATATTTTTAAATGCTTCACTAAAATTATGCTATAGGTTCAGTTGCTCAGTTGTGTCTGACTCTTTGTGACCCTGTGGACTGTAGCCTGCTGGACGACTCTTCTGTCCATGAGATTCTCCAGGCAAGAACACTGGAGTGGGTTGGCATTCCCTCCTCCAGGGAATCTTCTCAACCCAGGGAGCCAACCTGTGTCTCCTGCATTGGCAGGCAGATTCTTTACCACTGAGCCACCGGGGAAGCCCCAATTATTCTTAATCACTAACTAAAATTGATGCTGCACAAAGATACACCTCTGGGCTCTCATACCCCCATGTACTGCTCTGCTCCCCGAGAGTATCCACACCCCTTTGCAAAGCATGGTGATGAGCAGAAAACGCTTTGCCTGGTATCGAGGCAGAACAACAACAGTCCCTGAGTGTTATGTCACCACGTCGATCTCAGCTAAATATTTTGCCTTTTATTTTCAAATCGATCTTCCCCACAGCCTGGAGGACATCATGTAAAGCTCTGATACACACTAAGGTGTTGTGTCTTTTCTTTCTCTCCTTGACCACATTCCAGAGCCTCCTTCCGCACTTTCACCCTCCTGTGAGGATTTTACTTCTGCATAAATTGCATCACTCTCCAACCATCACACTGTTCTTCAATAATTTTATGGGTCCTGTTCATAGACTTTGGGCTCTAATAGTCAGATGTTCTCATGGTGTGACTCCAAGGTAGAAAAAAAGATGCCGGTTGAGAGGCAGTGAAAGATTCCAACAGGAACAACTAATGCCTCAGTACAGGAGTATCTGAATGGAAAGGAAATCCACTTTGGAATGAAGGAAGAGGTGTGAAATGAAGTCAGATCCTTCCACGCAGCCTATGGAAAGTTATTGTCCTTCCTGTGTGTATATATATCACATACACAAACATGTGTATCTGTGTGTATCTGAAATGGTGAAATGCTACATCATACTCATAGCACACCAACAAAACAAATTAAGAGAGCCATTTCTTATCTGACTCTGGCAGTGCCTAACCATGAGACCATCATAGGAAAACCTACGTATTTGGGCTTTATATTTGTAGGTTATCTTATCTACACAATGAAATGATTGAACTGGAAGGGTTTTTAAATTCCTTCTAGGAAAGACATGGGCTTCCCAGATGGCACAGTGGTAAAGAATCTCCCTGCCAATGCAAGAGACGCAGGTTTGACCCCTGAGTTGGGAAGATCCCTTGGAGTAGGAAATGGCAACCCACTCCAGTGTTCTTGCCTGGGAAAATTCCATGGACAGAGGAGCCTGGAGGGCTACAGTCCATGGGGTCGCAAAGAGTTGGAAACGACTGAGCGACTGAGCATGAACAAAGGAAAGAGGTAGGAAAATACACTACAGCACAAATAAAGATAAGAAATGCAAAAGTTAGTAACCAACAACTTTACGTTTTCCTCCCAGTCTAGGTTTCCAAAAAGAATTTATGTTAATATTCCTGGGAATGAAATTAGAGACAGAATGTGCTGGGAGATATGTTGCTATGTATTAAAGGAGGAGTGACCTGATCAATAGATGTTCTGAACGGTTTTATCCAGGCCCAGGGCTGGCCCCCTATTGTATGCATATAGAGTTTGGGAGTTTACAAAGCACTTTCACATGTATTATCTCATTTGAGTCTTACTTATGAGATAAGCGAAATAGATATGATTATAATAACTTAATTCACAAATAAAAATACTGAATATTAGAGCAACTGAATCAATGATTCAAAAATACCTAGCCTTAATCTGACACAGCTCTGCAAAATCAAGGTGGTTCAGGGTGGGGTCCAAGCTAGCATGAGCATTGCAGCACGCCATAGGATTCAAGCCAGAATATTTGGACTTCTTGTCAAGTGGACTTCAGTCTTTTAAAGTTGTTTGTAAATAAAAATAAAACTGTTTCCTGGAGTTATAGCAACCTGGAGCTTGGGATATGCCATTTCATCTTTCTTGTAAACTTCAAGGACTCAGCTAAAATGGAACACATGCAAATTTTTATATTGCTCTTTGCAAGTCCACAAATTTATAACATTCTGGAAGTCAGTTTGATAATCTACATCCTTTTCGCTGTTAGCAACTGCCAGGGAATGAATTTGGAAAATGAAAAACCCAATTATAAAAACCCAATTTTTATAATAGAACAAAAAACCTTAAAATACTTACAGTTGGCAATACACACAATATAATAGCATGATAAGTAATATGCAAAAGATTTACATCCAGAAACAGTTATTGACAAAAATAATCATTGCTCCAGATTTGATTAGAAATTAGAACTGAAAATACATTTAGCCAGTAGGTAATGTTCCAAAAGAGGAAATAAACCAAAAAGACTGTCAAGAATTTGTCTTACAACAAAACCAACCAACTTATAAGAACACTTGTAACTGAACTGTTGATCATACCTATGTATCCCAACAACAGTCAACTTTCATCAAGATATTGATATTCTTTCTATATTCAGGAAATGGGGGACAGAAAGCAAAATTTCTTTTTGCTGTTTAGCTGCTAAGTCATGTCCAACTCTTTTGTGACCCCATGGACTGTAGCCCACCAGGCTCCTCTGTTCATGGAATTCTCCAGGCAAGAATACTGGAGTGGGTTGCCATGTCCTTCTCCAGGGGATCTGTCCAATCTAGCGATGGAATGCATATCTCCTGCATTGGCAGGTGGATTCTTAACTGCTGCTGAACCACCAGGGAAGCCCAGAAAGCAAAACAGTATTTCCTAATTGCCAGTTTCTCTGTGAGTGAGGATTAAAAAGAGGAAACCAATTTCACTGCTAGTTACGACTAAGTAAACAGTACAAGAACAAATTTATCATATATGAAAGCGAGATACTTCTAAAAAGTAAAGAAGAGAAAGAAGAGAAGAAAAGAAATTCGTTTGAAGGCCCTGGAGAGCGTCCCAGGCAACGAGAACTGGAGGGGCCAACATCCCAGAAAGAAACATGGAGATTAACACGGTATTATCCTTCATTTGTTCTCTCAGAATCTGCTGTTCAGAAGCAGAGGAAGAAAAAAGACCGAAAATCAGAGCAGAGCTTTCGGTAGTCCACAAGACTAAAGAGACAGAAATTGGAGCTCCGGGCTTGCTAAGGAGTACTGGCCTTGGTAAACATCCAGGCTTTCTGCTGGAACCCATAAAAAGTTCTCTTTTGCCAAAATACTATCTACAAACAAACAAGCTAACACATACATACACATAAAGTTGAAAACCCACTCTGAATGTGTTTCTTACTAGAATAATTAGGGGTTTTCTGCCCTTACTCTGTTCATGCATGTATGCTCACTCAGTCATGTCCAAATCTTCATGACCCCATGGACTGTAGCCCACCAGGCTCCTCTGTCCATGGGATTCTCCAGGCAAGAACACTGGAGTGGGTTGCCATTTCCTTCTCCAGGAGACCTTCCTGACCCACAGATCGAAACTGAGTCTCTTGCATCTCCTGCATTGGCAGTCCTTACTCTAATTACCTGCAGAAAGAAAAAAAAATCCTCTCCAAGGAAGATAAAATCATAGGCAGTCTGTAAGTTTCTCTACTTAAAATATTCAAAGCTCAGTAAAAATTGCCAAATTATCAAAGAAAATACTAAAACATACATGAGAGAAACAGAAAATAAACACAGATTTTTAGGTGTTCCAGATATTAGATTTAACAGACACAGACTTGAAAATAACTGTGATTGATATGTTTAAAAAAAGAGAAGAAATAATCCTCTAACTAGAGAAGTGAAATAATCAATGAAATTTCTAAAATTTTAATATATATATTAAAATATATAGTAATGAAAAGAAAAACTCAATAGATTTTTGTTTAGCAGAAAGAGAAGAGATGATTAAATAATTGGAAAAGAACTCTTGAAAATTTGCAAACTAAAGTAGAGAGCATAAAAATGTACAAAGTCTGGAAAAAGGAGTAAGAACGTGTAAGACAATGAAAAGCAATAACATTGAGGTAACTTAAGTCCTAGAAAAATGAAGGTGAGAGAATGGTTATATTTGGATAAAATTTTTAGAAATTCTGAAGCTGACCTAAAACTTTATACCCCAGCTTCAAAATGTGCTGCAAACCTCATGCAAGAGAAATACAAATAAAACTATACCTAGGCAAGATAAACTTGCTGAAATAAAAGAGAAAGGGGAAAAAAGGCAAGAAAAAAATCTTTTTGAAAAGTTTGAGAAAAATGAATGCATATTCTATTCTTTTTATTTTTTTTTTGCATATTCTTTTCTAATGAGTGACAATTAGGTGACACTTGAATTTTCAAGAGGAAGTAATGGAAACTAGAAGACAATAGAATGCCACTATTAAAGTGATGATAGAAAATAACTTCCAGGGACTTCCTCGGGGGTCCAGTGGTTAAGACTTTGCCTTCTGACGCAGAGTGTGCAGGCTTGACCCCTGGTCAGAGAGCTAAGATCCTACATGCCTCGCAGGCAAAACCAAAACATAAAACAAAACAGAAGCAATATTGTAACAAATTCAACAAAGAATTTAAAAAGGGTCCACTTCAAAATAATAAATACAAATAAATAAAACAAAAAGTCCACAAAAAAAACCCCGAACAAAAGTAACTTCAAATCTAGAATTCTATGATCAGTAAAAACACTATCTAAAATAAAAGGCAAAATAAATTTGCACACAAAGAAAAGTGAGAGCATTCATAGCCAACAGACTACACTAAAATAGTACTACTACTAAAAAGTTGTTTAGGCAAAAGGAAAAAAAAAAAAACTCCCTGATGGAAACACAAAAATGTAGGAAGCAATAAAGAGCAAGGAAAAACACAATTATCTAAACAAATACTGAGTGCACCAAACAATAAAAACAATTTCTTGTAAGTTTTATGCATACATAGAGATAAAAGCATGACAGTAGGAAAGAAAAAAAACTAGAGATTATGTGGTAAAGTATAATAAAGTTCTAATATTGCATTAAAAGTGGGAAGGATTCAAATTTATATATTAAAATCTATTAACTCAACATTAAATGTGATATTATCCAGGACAATCACTAAAATATTTGTAATGGATATATAAACCTCAGGCTAATAATGGGAGGAAATGGAATAGAAAATATTCTTAACACATTAAAAGAATACAAGGAAACAATAATAAAAGGAATATTGAATAGGTTGGACCAAGAGAAAACAAATGTTAATATGGTGCAGTTAAATACAACTATATCAGTAATTTCATTAAATGAAAATAGACCGAATATACTCCCATTAAAAGTCAGAGATTGACAGTATATTTAAAACAAAAACTAAAAGTAAAACAAAATAAACTTACATTTTAAGATGTCAATGGTTAAATATAAGGATATATAAAAGTTAAAAATATGAAGAATAATCACCATGGAAATACTAAAACAAAGAAAGCTGGTATAGTTATCCTAATAGCCAACAAGATATACATTAATGCAAGAAAAAAAAACACAAGATATTATGATAAAAGTATATATCTACCAGTAAGATATAATAATTTTGTATTAACCTATAAAGAATAAAGGCAAAATCTGATGGAGCTAAAGAAATACAGAAAAATCTACAGTCATATATGGGAGATTTTTAACATAGCTATCTCTGTAACTGACAAAAGTAAAGAAAAAAATCAATTCTTAACAGAAAGTTTGAACTATATAATTAACCAACTTGATATAATTGATACAGATAAAATGTTCTACTTGCCAAACAAAAAATATAAATATTTTGCTTTCAACCTGCATCTTTCATTTGTTTTCTGATTGCAGTGGATTTGACCTAGAAATTTAGCAAATAATTATTAAAAAACTGGATAATCCCTAAATGTCTGAAAATCAAACAAGCACCTCTAAATAACCATAGGTAAAAGAAGAAACTACGATGGGAATTAGAAAATGTTTTACTGAAAAGAAAATGAATATATAACACAGCACAACTTGTGTAACATACCCAAAGGTAAACGCTCACAAGCCCGTGTTTTCAGATAAATTTATAACTTAAATGTGTTTAAATTCCTTAATGAGTTAAATCAATGAACTTCTACTTTATACTCTTGAGAAGTTAAAAAAGCAAATTTAATCTTTAGAAAACAGAAGGAAATAAGGTTAAGAACAGAAGCTATTGAAACAAAAAATAGATGATGTAAAAAATAAATCAACTAATCCCAAAGTGTCTTCTTTTTTTTCCCAAAGTGTCTTCTTTTAAAAAGACCAATAAAATATATTACATATAAATAAAATGGGTGTTTTGTATGTGCAAGTCATATGTATTTGAGAAAAAGGAGAAAAGGCACAAACTATCATTATCACAACAAAGGGAGACATTGCTACAGATGTTATAAACGACTCCCAGTGATTATAAAAATAAATCTCCAAATACAACGTGAAGGAAAACGAGGCAGACACAAAAAGCACATGCTGTATGTATTTTTATGTTTTGAAACAGGGAAAGCTATTATAATGTGTTAGAAGTCAACACAGTGCCTATGTTTGGAACTGGAAAGGCATGTGCATAGAATTTTAAGGGCATTGCTTTATTCTCGATTCAAGTGATCTTTATATGAGTATTATTCATCTTGTGAAAATTCATTAAGTTGTATTCTATTTGTGCACTTTTCAATGTGTGTATTATACTTTAATAAAATACTGATTCTAAAACTGAGATATGCTTTAAATGTAAAAACTGCCATAAAACTTATAAAATAGAATTAGATGACATACACTTCAACCTAAAGTTCATTTAATAAGCCTTTGGAAGTGTTTAACTCTAGGAATTTTTAAGTCATATGTGTTTGAGAAAAAGAAGAAAAGGAGAAAAGTCTTCTACTCTACTGTTATATGAGAAATACTGAGGGGATTTCTTAATCAATAGAAAAACAAATGCCTTTTTGAAAAAACAAAAGCTTATGATGTACAAAAGCAAGAGGCACAGTATTTCCCAAAAGTTGGGGAAGAGCATTTATTCGGTTGGGTTGTCACCCGGATTTTATTGTCTTGCAAAATTTATGAAGTAATGAAAGAAAATCTTTCTGAAAAAAGAAAATGGAGTTGGAATTGCCCGTAATTAAACAGAAGCATGGAAGAGAAAGAAAACATGGGAGAAGATGAACTAAAACCATAATTCTTAGCATCTCCTGTCCACTTCCCAATGGGTAACTTCCAACCCTGGTTAGGAAGAATGTCCTGAAACTTGGAAGTATTCTCTAATTGGGAATGATGTCCCAATAATTGGGACAGAATGTCCTGTGTACATTTTGCTTAATCATTATCAAGAAACTTTGGGGGAAAAGATAGCTATATGATAAAAGAGCAGACCTTACAGTAGAAATCCAAAACTATAGGATTTTAATCCTTCTACTCCTATAGTATAGATTATGTAACCCAGGAAAAAATACTAATATCCATAAGTTTCCATTTTTTAACTTAAAATTAGACATAATGTGGTCTAAAGAGTTTCTATGATTTTAATGTAGATAATGGTAAAGTTTGGTGAGTTAAGATACTGGTTGCCTTATACTTACTTGCAACAATTGGAGTATCTCAGATTTATTATTTTAGCAACACCCTTAAATTACTCAAGGCAACAAATGCATAAAGAGGACCAGACATAGATAGCCACTTTGCCAGGAGAAGACATATAAGTGCATATAAGTTTTCAACCTTAAGGAGTCTGCTTGATGATTGTACCTTCTACATTTAGAGGGCTTTCTCTCTCTATTATCTTTTCTGTCCTTTTTCGTCCTGTCCTCATTTTTAGCTTTCTGATGGTAAATGTTTACATTTAAGACTTTCTTTATGGTATACAGGCATATTTTGAATTAATGGAACTTATATATTTCTCAAACATAAACCCAGCAGACAAGTATTACAAATTCCTTTTTGTATTATGTAATTCCTTAGCTGCAACTTGAAATCCAATAGCAGGATATGCATGAAACAGGATGTTGCATCCAATATTGATACAGTATCTATTAAATCAGTATGTTTAATCAAGCCACTCGTGGATAAAGCACTGTTTAAATGGAATCACCTTGGATACAAGCTCTAATAACCAACTCCCTGAAGCACAAAGGAATCCTCTTGACTTATAATTACTTTCTTCACTAGGAAAATTACTATTTACTGAGATTTTTACCAAAGACTGTTTATCCTGTTCCAAACTCTGTCACGGTTTTTGAGAATCTTGAAGTTTCCCTGGCTGATTGCTAATCAGAAATGCATGAGTCTATGCTACGTTCAAAACCAGCACTTTTGATACAAATCCATTAGCTTTAGTCCTATGTTTGACTAATTCAGCTTCTTAAAATTGAGAACTTAGTGAAAATTTAGTGTTTCTCCCTCTCCTCCAAAGAAAGAGGTGCTGCAGTCAATTCCAACTGGCTACAATCCAATGGTCTTATTTCTTTCTAGCCCAACCAATGCTGCCATATAGATTACCTTTTCCAATTTTCTGTTTGTCTTCTCTTTCTCACTATCTCACGGTTTCTATTTAGGGGCAAGATGTGCCGCTCCTGACAAATGTGTGCAATTTTACATAATGGACTTAAAACTGAAGATTGACATTTCCTGTGGGCACCATAACAATCCATTTAAGTTGCAGAACATGGTTGTGAGATGGGTGTGAGTGAGAGTGTGTGTGTGTGTGTCTGTGTATGTGTTCATTTAAGTTACATGTGTCATTTAAGGGCTTGTCACTGCTTCCAAATTTCTTCATTGCAACTTTATTCCTTGCAAATGGATTTTGTCTTAGTACCTACTGGGTCTTATCAAAGCTTTGAATTAAAAAAAAATTCTATGCAAATGTCAATCCCAGGAAAACATAATGAGGCTGGTTAAGGAAAATCAAAAAAGATGTTTGAAAAATTGAGTTCTAGAAGTACTGGGATGCATTAAACTGACTTTTAGTAGAGACTTAAGCAGGTTTCTCTTTTGTCTCAGTATCCACATGTGTAAGCACATCAATTTTAAGTGTGCATATACATATATATATATATATATATATATATATATAAATTTTGAATTGAACATACCTAGTACTTCATTTTTATACCTCATGTGATATCTGCATCACATAGCAAGCCTCACATTAATCTTTTAATTTACACATAGACACACACATACATATGACATATTTTCTCTGTCTGTCACAATTGAACACAAAGAGAAAGGGAAGGAGGAGGTGATAAAAGTAGCCTTAGTCACAACTTGTCTCAAACTTGAAGCTAAAAGGTACTCTTCCAAAGATAAACACGGGGAAGAGTAGGGGAGGGACAGATTGGGAGTTTGGGATGAACAGGTACACACTGCTATATTTAAAATAGATAACCAACAAGGACCTATTGTATAGCACAGGAAACTCTGCTCAATATTCTGTAATCACCCAAATAGGACAAGAATTTGGAAAATAACAGATACATGTATATGCGAAAAAAGCTTTTAATCAAAAAAAGGTATTCATGCACTCTAAAGTTCATAGAAGCACTATGTACAATAGCCAGGATATGAAAGCAACCTAAATGTCCACCAACAGAGGAATGGATAAAGAAGTTGTGGTACATATATGCAATGGAACATCACTCAGCCATAGAGAAGAACCAAATAATGCTATTTGCAGCTACATGGATGGACTGAGATTGTCATACTGATTATTCAGTAAGTCAGACACAGCAAGTCAAATATCAAATGATACAGCTCATATGTAGAACCGAAAAAAAGCAGGGTATAAATGAACTTATTTACAAAACAGAAATAGATTCAGAATATGATTACTAGGGAAATATGATTACTAGGGACTGAGGGGAAGAAGTTGGGAGATGGGGACTGACATCTCTGCACTACTACATGTAAAGTAGATAACCAATGGGAACCTGCTGCTCAGCACAGAGATCTCCAGTTCAATGGACATGAACTTGGGTGAACTCCAGCAGATGGTGAGGGACAGGGAAGTCTGGCGTGCTGGAGTCCGTGGGGTTGCAGAGCTGGACACAACTTATTGACTGAACAACAATAGCACAGAGAAGTCTACTCAATACTTGGTAACGGCCTGTATGGGAAAAGGGAAAGGGAAAGTCACTTCGTCCTGTCCCACTCTTTGTGACCCCAGGGACTGTAGCCCACCAGGCTCTTCTGTCCATGGGATTCTCAGGCGAGAATACTGGAGTGGGTTGCCACTTCCTTCTCCACTATGTGGGAAAAGAATCTAAAAAAAGAGTATAGACTGATTCCCTTTGTTGTACAACAGGAAGTAACACCACATTGCAAATCAACTATATTCCAATAAAAGGTATTCCTCCAAACCACCTTGCGGGCCTCCTCCTTGCATAGCGGTCTCTGAATATTGGCAGAGTTTGCTCAGACAAAAGAGGCATAGTGAAGCCCCAAGGCCCAGTGGTTGAGTCTACACTCTCCCCATTACCAACCACACCACGGAGAGCAGTGTGATGTGTGGAGTTTGCAGCTGTGTACGGCCGGGGGTACAATCCCTGGCTGCTTATGGGGCAGAAGAAAAACCCATGCAGATATGAGAAGTTTAAGTGAAAGTGTTAGGTGCTCATCCATGTCCAACTCTTTCTGACCCCACGGACTGTACCCCGCCAGGCTCCTCCGTCCATGGGATTCTCCAGGCAAGAGTACTGGAGTGGGTTGCCATTCCCTCCTCCAGGGGATCTTCCCAACCCAGGGATCAAACCTGCGTCTCCCACTGCCTGCCTCCCTGTGCAGGCAGATTCTTTACCATCTGAGCCATCAGGGGTTACCTCTAGACTAAGTCGTTGGTGTAAAGATGTTGCCAAAAAGCACTTACTATTGTCCTCAAAGTCTCAGCTTCATTTCAGCCTACAACCATGAACCATCCAGCACGTAAAATGGTTACAGTCATGGGAGAACTTGGGTACCAGGGACATTTTTCATGATAAAAATTGCATCAGCCCAGCAGCAGTAGCAGGGAAAGAGGAAATGTTTGCTTATTAACCACATATTCTTGACACTTCAGCAACTTTTATTACTTTTATAACTTTCCAAACTGCAAAGTTCTGGGGATGAAGTATATAAAAGTCTGACTTACATAAAATACTCCAAACCTTCCAGGAAAACGTCTACATCACCACACTAGCTGGGATGTGTGTGTGTTAGGTCACTCAATTGTGTCCAACTCTTTGAGACCACACAAACTCTAGCTTGCCAGGCTCCGCTGTCTATGGGATTTTCCAGGGAAGAATTCGGAGTGGGTAGCCATTCCCTTCCCCAGGGGATCTTCCTGACCCAGGGATGGAACCCGGGTCTCCTGCAATGCAGGTTGATTCTTTACCATCTGAGACACCAGGGAATGACTCCCTCTGAAAGGAAAGTCTAAAGGATTATGGAATGAACCCACCCAGGCTCTGCCTCTCTGTTCAGCTTGGTGCCCAGTGTCCCACGCATTGGACGGAAACGTGGAGACAGAGCTGAGTGAGGGGGTTACCCTGTCTGCAACACAATGCCGGTTGCAGTGGCTGCCGGAGCACCCAGGAGAGAACACGGAGAACCAGTAAGAGCGAAGCAAACCTCGTGGTTGACGTTCTAGCTCATCCCAAGGGTGAATCTAGTAAGATGCTGGAATGTAGTGAAGATTCTACTTTTATTTGAGATACACTGAGTTCATTCTAAAAATGTACACCTTGTATCATTCAGATCAGCATGCAAATATTTGTGTTGTTCAATGAGATTATTTGGGTTTTTTTTTTTTTTTTCCATAAGATGTTACTCCTTCTGCCAAGTAGAAGTCCCCGGAAAAATTACCTCACTTTTTTTCATCCACAAAAATAAAAATGGTGGCGGTTTAGTCACTAAGTCGTGACTGACTCTTGTGACCTCATGGACAGAGGAGCCTGGCAGGCTACAACCCATGGGATTCTCCAGGCAAGAATACTGGAGAGGGTTGCCATTTCCTTCTCCAGGGGATCTTCCCAACCCAGGAATCAAACCCAGGTCTCCTGCATTATAGGTGGCTTCTTTACCAACTGAGCTACAAGGGAAGCCCTTCAAAAATAAAAACAATGCTCCTTATATCCTGAGGTTGGGAGAAGTAAGAGATGGGATTACAACATCCCTAAATTCCAGCAGGTTCAGTAAAGAGGTTTGATTCCTTTCCCTACGCTTTCCTTTCATGGGTCCAGTAGGAAACCAAGACAGATCCTTCTAACTTGCATAGATCTGTTCAGTCCCTCCATCCCTCCATTCAAGCCCGACCCCACCCCCAGAGAGAAGGAGACGGCAGATGTGTTCAGTGCCATCTATAGCAAGGTTGGCCTCAGCATGAAATTTTCTTCACGAAAACAGCAGTGATCTGATTTGCTGGAATAAGGATGAGGTAATCAGTGAATGATTGAAGCTACAGAAATGATTAAACTGCTGGTGGCATTTACTTATGCAGAAAGATTAACAGAGTTAAACAATTGTAAGCTGGCCAAATGGTAAGGAGGATAAAAAGCCGTGAACAAATATTTAAGGGGCATAATGTAGCCCAGGCTAGGCAGGAATTATTTACAGAAATCTAAAGAGCTACCATGAAGCATGTGCTGGAATAAAAAGACATAAAGCAATGAGATTCTATTTTCAAGATCCTTTCAAAAGGGAGAAAATTGTTGGATTCTGAAGAAAACAACTGTCCATCAAACATTCAAGAGTTTCCCGAGAAAAGATACCATATTCACGTAGCCACTGAACCCAGTGGTTACATAGCCCTTGGAGAATAACCAGAAGAGATAAGAGAACTCTGTCTATAAATTTATTCCTAAACTCTTAATTGCTAAAACTTTTACCATTTCCCCTATCTTAGAAGTCCTTTGTCATACTAACAGGATATTTAAAACATTCAAAAACACAAATATAAAACAAAAGTTACTTTAAGTTTTGCCAATAAAAGATAGCTGGTTTAATAGCAAGAGAGAAATGTGTGATCAAGAGGAGATTAAATTCTAAGATGAACTATATTGTAGTATATTTATATGCTGCTGAGAATCATACAGTAGGATATAGAAATTACATGATGCAGAAGAGAGAGGAAAATATTGGATTTTTGCCCCTAAGTAGGGGAAAGGTTCTGTTTCTCAGTTTGTGGAGGTCTTGACCTGAAATAGGAGCCCTAAGAGTTCATTCCCAAGTTCAGCAGGAAAAGGGGGAAAGTGGACAGATCAGCAGATAGATTTGTAAAAGCAGTTTTGGCGTATATGGGAATTTATTTTCGATTATTTCTATTTTCTCAGAAAAACAGAAGTAAGAACACAGTTGATGGTGAGGATAGGAGAGGAGGTCTAAGATGTTTGAAGAGAAAGAAGATAAGAAATATAATCTATTCAAGTGTAAATAGATTTTTAAAAATGTACCGAGAGCCCACTTGATGTTACTGACTGTGAACTTGAAGCAGAACCAATCCAAGCAAATGCATGTTTCTCTTCAGCCAAAATCAGGCGTGTAGGTGCAGGCACAAAGCAGGTGGGCATCTGGGTTAACCGTGTAGCTTTGCCATGTGATAAGCAAGGTAACGAGAAAAGAAGAGTCAGGTAATGTGTCAATAAAAATATGTAGATAACAGATAACGGGACTTCCGAAGGCTGAGGTGGTGGTGGTGGCTTAGTGTCTAAGTTGGTCTGACTCTTGCGACCCCATAGACTGTAGGCCGCCAGGCTCCTCTGTCCATGGGATTCTCCAGGCAAGAATACTAGAGTGGGTTGCCACTTCCTTCTCCAGGGAGACTTGCAAGGCTGTATCAGATTTAAATATTCATATGTGTGCAATCATTACATAGCACATAATACAATTTACAAACAATTTTTAGCCTTGACTCCATTACATTTTTCTGATATTGGTATTAAGAAGATCTAAGAACTCATTAGAAAAGGACAATGAACCAATGTTACTAACAGTCTGAAATTTTCATGATTAATTTGTGACTCTATAACCTTGGTGCTTTGCTTCAGTTTATCATGGAATATAACTTAACAGACATAAGAAATATTAAAAAATATATTGTCTGAGACAATTTATGAAAAATTAATGAAAGACCTCACATTAAAGTCATTACATGCTAGTGAAAGCCCTCCTAATTAATCCTTTTCAGAATTTCAGGTCAATGTGGCAATTCATTAAGAAGATAACATCAACTTATATCACTTCCAAACACTTGCTGGAAAAACCAAAGATGCATTCCTATATCAAAAATGGCTTGGTAAAACACGGCTTTTTTTTTTTTTTTTTTTTTTTGGTCTCTTTCCCCAAATCCCACAAATAAATCTCTACTTCCAGGCAAATGTTCCTGCACCCTCAGTTTTAAAAAGTAAATAACACATTATTACATGCATTCAGGGCTTCCTTCCTGGCTCAGCTGGTCAAGAATCCGCCTGCAATGTGGGAGACCTGGATTCGATCCCTGGGTTGGAAAGATCCCATGGAGAAGGGAAAGGCTACCCACCCCAGTATTCTGGCCTGGAGAATTCCATGGATTGTATAGTCCATGGGGTCACAAAGAGTTGGACATGACTGAGTGACATTCACTTCCCTTCACTTCACATGCATCCAATCAACAGATACCTATGATGAGCATCTACTGTGTGTCTTGAAATAATGTCTGCCATTAATGCTAACGCCATAAAGAACTGAAAGAGTGGAAAGTAGTGAGAAGGATAGAGTATTGAAGGACAAATTTGCTTTTGAATTTTGGTTGTGTCACTTGCTATGTGTAAGGCAAATCACAAATTCTTCAAGCCTTGGTTTCCTTTGAGATAGTGATGAATCTCAACTAACTGAAGGAATGAAATCAAATATGTGAGAACTGATGTTGGGTGCTGGTTAACAGAGGGGACCCTGGAGTCAACCTGGAACCTAGATTTTAATCCAAGTGCCACACCTTAATGTTCTGTGAACTTGGACAATTTGCTCATTCTTTTCTTCGGTTTCAGATACCTCATTTATAAAATGGGTGGTTGGGTAATATCTCAGTGTATCATCAAATGATGGATAATATAGTGTACCTGCTACACAGGCTTGTCGGGAGGGTAAATGGTTACACAAGGGCAGTCCCTGACACTGTGAGTGTCATATAGGTAGTTGTTGATACATTAGTAAGTTCCCAGTCAATTACAGTCACTGCCATGTACATACTAATCTCTACTGCCACTCCATGCCACTGCTACTCACAAATCCTGAGAAATACAGGACTTTTCATTCACTCAATAAATGCTGTGGCATGTTAGCTATTTGTCAGGCACTGGTGAGACACTGAACTTTAAGTGGTTGTTGCCCATCATCATACCATACGCGTCCCTATTAAACCTGATATTAAAGAAGTGTAAAAGCATAGGGTGAAACACATATTCCATAAAAAATATTTTATACAATATAGCTTTATGAAAAGAATCTTTTTTCCTGAATGACAAAGTGGTAACATAAAATGATTTTTATAAAAGGTGTCGATTCCTACTACCATGCTTTACAGCTAGCCTTTCAGCCCTAGGAAACAGTGAATGGTACCATATTCATTTAAATAGAATTATTAAATTATAGCAATTTCTTAAATTGAATGTTGGAATCATTGTAGATAAAATGACTAAATTAGTTTTGTAGTCATGTCAACATAGTGCAGTTGACTTTAAATTGCATCTACCCCCTTAATATGGTCTCTTATATTTTTGAGTCCACCATTATTATGCTTTTAGCCTTTGAGTGCTAAAATGACTATATTTAAAATATCATATACAATCTGTACTATCTAAATATCATAGTTCTTTTTGGCTAAAATTTCTGACCTTTTGGAGAGAAATTAATATAAACTATATCTAGAAAGAAACCTAGATTTCAGAACAAAGTGATAAATCAGATGGAAATATAATTCATTTACCACTCCCTTTCAATGTCTGCTATTATTTAAAATTAAGTAAATAAAATTTAGGAGATATCCTTTTACATTGAAGAAAGAGGAGGTTCATGTTTGTTTTAAAATGACTTTCTTATAGGAACACTGTATAGACTAAAATCACTAACAGAAAAAACAGAATTTAGGAGCTAAATGTAGGACAACTGCACCAATGATTCTACTAATTTGAAATATTAAGTGAAATCTATAGCTGATAACGGCAACCTAGTCAGGGGGTGGAGGAGAATTGGTGCTTCTGAAATTCTATATTTGAAGATATGTCAAAGGATTTCTTTACCAGTTAATAGTACTATTTCCTCAATATATGTAAACTCACCTCAGGCAATGAATCCAACGTAACCCAAAGCAAACCGTCTTACTTACTTAACCTAACTTGCATCTTACCTGACCTACTCTGCTGTCTTACACTTTATATATTGCAACACTAATTTATTGCACCAGAGTGGTATTAACCTTTTTTTTTCAGATGCTTTCAGCAAATGTAGAATGTCTGAAATCATAACAAATCACAGAAAATATACATAAGGAACCAAGGTCAATTAAAGAAAAAGCCTTTCAAATTGTTTTATGTATCAATTCAGTAATAGCTCCATAATATCGTTCACTTAGAAACCCTGCATTCGACAGAATAGCCCTCATTAAAGAATGAGACATTAAGGAAGCTGTGGTATATATACACCGTGGAATATTACTCAGCCGTTAAAAAGAATTCATTTGAATCCGTTCTAATGAGATGGATGAAACTGGAGCCCATTATACAGAGTGAAATAAGCCAGAAAGATAAAGAACATTACAGCATACTAACACATATATATGGAATTTAGAAAGATGGCAATGATAACCCTATATGCAAAACAGAAAAAGAGACACAGAAGTACAGAACAGACTTTTGAACTCTGTGGGAGAAGGTGAGGGTGGGAGGTTTTGAAAGAACAGCATGTATATTATCTATGGTGAAACAGATCACCAGCCCAGGTGGGATGCATGAGTCAAGTGCTCGGGCCTGGTGCACTGGGAAGACCCAGAGGAATGGGGTGGAGAGGGAGGTGGGAGGGGGGATCGGGATGGGGAATACGTGTAACTCTATGGCTGATTCATGTCAATGTATGACAAAACCCACTGAAATGTTGTGAAGTAATTAGCCTCCAACTAATAAAAAAAATTAAAAAAAAAAGAATGAGACATTTCAAGATAGAAAATATACAATTTTTGTCTTGCCTTAATAAAACTAATAAGTAATAAAACTCTGCTTATCAAAGTTAGCAACAGGTATTATCAAAAGATAGGTAGGAAGACTCCCACAGACATCATTCTAGAAAAGTAAAAAAATATACTTCCAAAAGTAAAACAGGGTGATCTTTTGGGAGAAAAATACTCCTTCCTTATTTTGACCTAAAGAGCCCAAATAAGTAGACTGTCTTTTTATTTTCAATGGTGATGACTCAGAAGCAGTAAGACGAGATGGTGTACTTTTGAGAACTCTTTGCTGTTGATTATTTTCTGAACGGGTGTGCTTGGCTTTCCTTACACAGTACCGTGTAAGAAGGAAGACCAATGCTCTTTTATTAGGATAGCTGATGGGTTTCATTATCACAGTGTTGCAAAGAAATGTATATATAGGTGTGTATATATATGACAGAATAAGTTGACAACAAATTTTCAGTAGCTAACTTTTCATTCCTTATTTCTTATGACATCCTCTAGTTTATGTTAGGTAAAGTGTGTTAGTGAGAAACCCACATAACTACTGATTAAACATATAAATACATGACACATGATACCATTTGCTCATATGACAACAGCCAAAAAATGAAATATAGAAGATTTCAAAACACAATTGCATTAGCTGTACCAAAGATTTTGAAAAGTTATTATCCTACAAAAATGAAAGTTCTTCTTTTGTTTAAAAACTGATAACAAAAATGTAACACTTTTAGGATATAATGTTCATATATATGTTCACCATATGAACATATAATGTTCATATACATCATCACAGGTTGGTTCTATTTCAGTTTTCCCTTTTTTGTTGTTAATATTCCAAATAATAAAGCTAGATGCAAATTGTTGGTTTCCTTGTGCCTTCTTTCTTTAACTATGTCAACAGATATTCTAAGTATCTATTTTCATAAACTAATTAAGCCTTAAAGTGAGGCTGCTTATATTCTTGCAGAGAATAACTTGCAAATATGTAATCACACTCCAATCCCTTAAAAAAAGGGTAGATTATATGTGTACTCTTAGGGAAAGTAAAAAAAATATATATATAAAAATTTGAAAAGTATATTTGCTTCTAAAATAGTCTAGTTAGAGCACCGTGGTCCAAAAACACTTTTTCAGCTTTGGACACATTGAGATTCCTTATTTCAATTCAATTCGAGGGCAGTGACAAGTACCCAGGGCATGGCAGACACACTGCCAAGATCTGAAAGCCCAGGAGGACAGAAAACAGAGACATTGCTCCCTACTACAAGCTACTGAATGCGTGTGCTGTGTTAATTATTATTGGGCATAAACAACAAGCGTGAGGTGTCAAGTGAGTTCTTCTTACTTCTCGGCAAAGAGGGAAGACTTCTCAGAGAAGCTGGCATTTTTTTCAAGCTTTAAGAAATGGGCATCATTTCAACAGGTGAAGGGAGAGAGTCTACGTCGAGTCAAGCACAAACTAAAGTGCTTAGATTTGAAACCATGTGGTTGAACCGTGAATGATGTTTGGAGTCTAAAGAGTCACTGCACGGGTGGAGGGAGAGGAGTCTGGAAGGTAAGATAGGGTGCGGTGCCCACCACGACCACTAAGCCATCTAGCAAATGTCTATCCTTTCCAGGAGCAACTCAACTGGTGCAAAAACCACCTCCTATGGGGGCAGGAGGTGATCAGAGTTGGGAGGTAAGGCCTGACCCAAAGGGGATAAATAAATGTGTCATACTTTTTATATTAAATAAATTACTACTTAAAGGAGGATTAAAAAGACAAAAAAACCCACTACATCTAAGATAGGTATATTACTTTTCCCCAAAAGACAAAATATCAAGCTATTCTTTATTTTGTTGGCAAACATGTCAAATGTATTTGCATTTCTGTGTCAAAAAGCAAACTGCAGACAAAATAGATGTAACGTGAAATGGCAGTGTACCTGAAGTTTCTACACCTCCTCTGCTTCTCCCAACAGGCTAAGATTATCCCCAATTCAGGGGCTTCACACACATTGTTCTTCAAACCTCGGCATCCTCTCTCAGATGGCAGCCTTCAACCTGTAGCTCTCGGTGGCTCCCATCCTGTCTCTCGGCTCTGACTAGGTACCCTTCCCACCACCCCTGCCCCCGGTTCTCTCCTTCAACCCTCTTTGCGCATTTCAGGACCTCGAGTTTTGCAATGTCTTATTAACTTGCTCTTTGCTGCCTGCAATGGCTTTCTGTCTCACGTCTGTAATCTCCCTGATGGAAGAAGAATCGTTTGTTCTTTACAACACTCCACAAGTCCTAGAACAGGACTTGACACGTTATAAAGATTCAATGACTATTCGCCAAATTAATAATTTTCAAATACAATGGTAAAGTGTCACACCTAAAAGTTATATCTTTAAATCAAGAAATCAGAATTTTAAAATTTCCTTGAGTCAGTTCCTATGCAAAGAATGAGTACAGGAGGAAAAGGTAAACATGCTTAAAAATATTTTCTAAAGAAATATTTAATTAAAAAAGAATTGTGCATAGTTATATTTAGTAATATAAAACCATGTAATCATATATTAATATACAATTTACACAATATAGTTTCAATATTTATTTTGCTTAAATTAAAAATAATTCCTTTCTGATACTCAAAGGGTTTATCTATATTTTCTTCACTGAAGAATATGTCTTTATATAGAAAATATATAAGAAGGATAAAAGAAAAGGTCCTGATGAAACTTCCTTCTATTCTATTTCTTTTCCATTCTTCCATCAAAAATAAGGTAGCAAAAGTACCCTCAAATATATTTTTCTTGCAGATCATTGAGGCTTGCATATCACTGCAAACTCACAAATGTCAAGGGAGCAGTCAGGGTTACAAATATTGAAATAGACAGCTCAGATGTCTTTTTCTCTAGTAAAAAGTTTACCCACATCCTAACATTCACAAGTGTAAAGCAAACCTTCCTTCATGACTCATATGATTCAGAACATTTATTGTTCATATTTATAAAATAATCCACTGGTTTATATTTAAAGAAAACACACCAAGTTTTCCTCATTGTTCATATTAAAATAATTCTATCTAGAAGAAATGTGCTTATTTACCCAAATAGATGGCAGAATTGGAGCTCTATCTGGTGAAAGCTGGGTCCTAAAAGATATTCAGATGAAATTAGGGGAGAAGCAAACAGGTTAAGTCATGATAACATGACCCTCCATGGAACAACAGCGTTTAAAACAATCCAGTTGGTCTTATAATACCCAGGTTTGTTGGATAGGGCTCTAGGCTAAAGAAGAAAATTAAAGTCCATTTTTTTAAACAGCTTCAACACTGGTGTGAAAACATCATTGTCCCCAAACTCCTCATCAGGAAGTCTCTTTTCTTATAGCTCTATAATTTATCTACCTTAGAACTTCCACTCTGATCCTGCTCAGATATTTGCCTTCTTGATTCTAAGAGCCGCTAACTCTAATTTCTGTCTGTGACAAGGAGTGGCTTAAAAAAAAAAATACAGTTCTAGCTTTTGTTTAAAGAAGCATTGAAACTTTTGGTCATAAATATGCTAATGTGTGGGATACACACACCCTCACATAGATACACACCTAAAACATATGCTTCTCTTACCCATCTTTGGAACAACAGGGAACTTAAAATAAATACAGCTGGGCACCGGGAATATAAAGTGCTGGGCAAACATATACTCCTATTAACGTAAATACATTCTTCAGTGTTTCCTGCCGAGCCCACTTAGTGATGAAAAGCAAGCCAGCCCCATTTCTCCCACGGAAACATCCCACATGCTCGCCAGACAACCTCCCCTAGCAACTGGACGGCCAGGCGACTAGCAGAAGGAACAAAAGCCTCTGAGCTCCAGCTCAGGGGTGAGTCGCCTTCTGAGACTCCGGTTATTCTAAAGGCAGCACCAGAAGGTCTTGCTGGACACTAGTTGTTTCCCGAAAAATACGTCCAATGAGGCAACTATTCTCGTCATCTGTCTATAGTAACTGCTTCTTTTGCCTTGTGTCAAGACTACCACGTATGGGGTTCTTTGCCACCCCCACCCCCTTTCCGAAGCGTTCTTCCTACTCTGCGCCCCTCCTCGTCCCAAGAGGCGATCTCGAGACTTCACAATGACCAGTGCTGCACGCTAAGCAGCCTTCTGGTCAATCTCAACTCAGCTGGCTCCCAAGGCAAACACACCCTCCGCTCACTTCTCTCGCACCAGCCCCCGCCGAGCGCCCGGCGGGGGTCACCACTTTCCGCCAAGCTCTGGGAGCCCAGCGGGTTTCCGGGAGCACTGGAAACCCAGAGAGGCCAGACCCAGAAATTCCTGGCGTTTCCAAGCGGACTGGAAGCGGCCGGCGCGACCCCGAGGTGTTAGGGGAGCTCCCCCCCAAACCCCCGCCCACTGCCCCGACATTCCGGAGTCAGACTCTACGCCCCGGGGGGGAAGAAGCCTCGACTCTCGAGAGCATAGATTCCCCTGGGGGTCAGCCCACATGCTCCTGGAGAGAAGGAGGCAGCGGTGGGAACGGGCCACCCTGCGGGCTCCCGGCCGGTGGAGTTGTCAGTGGCTACAGGTTGCCAGAGAGCCGGTTCCCAGCTCCCGGGGGCGGAAGGCGCTGGGAGCGCTCAGAAGGGAGACTTGTCTTGGGGTGGGCTTGGGGGGGTGAGATGAGAGGTGGAGGGCGGGAGGGGGGCCCGAAAAGGCCCCACGCAGGCGGGGAGATGGGAGAGGTCCGAGGGCGCGCCTCCCGACAGGGAACCCCAGCACAGACCTTGGCGCCGCAACCTGCGCTTCTTGAGGCCGAAGATGCGAACTTTGGAGAAGATGTCCACCAGGTTACCGTTGCAGAGCCCGCGGTTCTTGCTGGGGCTGCTCCGCCTCCTGCTGGCGGACGGCCGGTCCCAGTGCTGCTCCCGCGCCTGCCGCTTCTGGCGGATCAAGCCGCTGGCGATGGCCGCGGCCATGGTGGCCCCGGCCCGGGTCCGGAGGAGGGAGGCACGGAGGGAAGGGAGCTGAGGGACCCGGAGAGAGACGGGGAGGCGCAGACGGCGGCTCGGCCTCGGGGAGGCGGAGAGGAGCGCTGGGGAGAGGGCGCAGGGGCGCTCAGTCCCCACTAGGACCCATCGCCCTCTCCGCGGAGCGCGGGGCCCGGCGCGCAAATGCGCCCGGGGCGCGGCGGGAGCCCGAGGTGGCGGCCGCGTCGGAGCCGGGAGCGGGGCCCGGGGCTGCGGGTGCCGCCGGTCACCCCGCGTGCCGCCCGAGCCCTCTCTCCGACGGGCAGCCGCCGCAACTCGCGCGGCCTCGCTGTCCGGCCCGCCTCCCGGGCGCGAGGGTGAGCTGGCCGCCTTCTTCCAGGGCAATGGGTGGAGGAGCGGCGCCCGCAGGGTCTCCGCGTCGGTGCGTCCAGGGCGCGCCGGGCAGGACTCAGCGCCTGACTCGAGCTGCCCCCCGTCCGGTGCCGCCGCCGCTGCCCGCTCGCGGATTCTGCCGGTGATTGTCAAGTGCTTTGGAAATCAGCATCTGGAGAGAGCAATCTTCTCCCAGGAGATCTCTAATCAGAGCGCTTCGTTCCCACCCCACTCCACTCCCCTCCCGTTTTCCCCCTCCCCTCCTAGGTCAGCCTTCAGAAAAAGAAAAAAAAAATAATGGGAGATACAAGGATGACTTTAAAAATATTAATAATCATATAAAAGAAAGCCCGAAATGGGTGGCAGGGGGGTGGGGTCCTAAGAGGCTGAACCAAAGCAGGTGGAGCGTTCTTTTTCTTGGATGAAAACTGGCAGGTGTCCGAGGCTCCCCGGGCTTAGCTCCCCGGGATCTTAACGTGCCTCCTGGTCCACGGAAACTCGCGGGCGCGGCTGGAACGCGCGGTGGTTTCCGCCCTCCTGGCTAATCCCTCCAGCTCCGGGAGCCTCTCCACCCCGGGAAGGAGGAGAGGGGAGGAGGGAGCTTGGGAGCGAGGCGAGTGTGTCCTGAGCAGCGAGGCGTCTCCACTCCCTACCTAATCCACCCAGACTTGCTGGGCTCTCCCTTCGGCTGGCTGCCGGGAGAAGGAGGCTTGTCATCCTGAAGCCGTGGCAGAGCAAGGAGGAGGGAGGAGGGGAGGGGAGAAGACCCCACCTCATCCCGCGCCCCCCACCCCTTCCCAAATTTACTCTGTAGCATCCGGAGGAAGAGATGGCTGCAACTGTAGCTGCTACAGAACAGCCGCGGGGACGGAACATTGAAGAAGGCAGCACAGAACATTAAGGGCGGGCAGGCCGACACAGTCAGTACTTCAGTAACGAGAGAAAGAGCCAGACTGACGGACACTCCAATGAGAGCTGGTGTCCCTGGGTAGAGAGCCAGGGAGTGAAGCGGATGAACTGTGTCCGACATTCAAACACAACAGTTGCTGCCTCGTCTCCCTGATTTCCTGTCGGGGTCCCAACAGCACTTCCGTGTTGGGCAAGCGGACATGTGAAGGCCCGGAGGAGGGGAGCAAGTGGAGGGCGCCCGAGAAAAGGAGGTTGGGAGAGACACAGTTCACGCCTGGGTGAACGCAGATCCATGGTTTCTAGGATACACTCGGAGCGTCAGAACCAGGAGTAGCTTGTGCTCCTGTGGTTTCTCGCCTTTCCCTCCTTCCTTTAGACTGCTTGTCATTCCAGGAAGGCAAAGAAAAGAGATGGGCAAGCTAGACCTCTCACAATCGGGTGTGAAGAATGGAGGAAGGAAAACTCATTTGGTAATTGCTGCTTGTAACAATCGCTTCTCTGGCGACGGCTTTAGAGCTGGGAAGAGGACAGCAAGCAGCCCTGGGAGCGGTTTTGAACCAACACACACTTTGTCTTTGTCTCAGGAATAGGCAGTAAAGTACCACGCAGACCTGCAACCAGGCAAGTGGGAGAAGTTCAGACGAGGGCTGATGACAAGGAGGCTAGACACCTTCTGCTCCATGGAAGAACTTAGCCACAGCCTCACCACGGAAGCAATTACTGCTCAGCTGTTTTTCATTGTATGTACAACATTTACTAACAAGTCTCTTTGGAGGAAGAGAATTTAATCTAAAAGGAGTATGTAGATTTCAGTCCAATGCAGATCAAACTGGTTTTAGGATAGTGTGTATAATATTTAACATTAAAAAACATATTCTGTAAGCTGGCTTTCCCATGTTTTATGCACACATGAAATCTGTCTAATAGCCATGATTATTAAAAGGAAAATGCATGAGTAATTCTCCAGAAATCTGCAATCCCGAATCAGCTAAGAGATAGGAAAAGCAAAGGAAAGGGGTGTCTTGGCTATTTTACTCCATGCCTCCCTTTGCCTCCCTGTGTATGTGTCTTGGCTCTCATCTTTTTACACTATGTATTTAGTGTTGCCATGTCCCTGCTGAAAAAGGAAAGGTCATTGGCAGAGATGGATACACCTAATAAAAGGCCATTAAAAATGCACTGAAATAAGTCGTATTGAACAGAAGAAGTAGCTTCTCTGGCCTTCCATTATTGAAGAGTGGCTATCTCAGACATTACAGATTGCAATTTCCTAATGACTTTACAATTAAAGCAAACATATTTACTTATAGCAATGAGTTTTTCAAAGAAGCAAAATGTTAAGTATAGTAGCCTTTTAAATATAGTACAATTGCCCCAAACAACATAACCCAGTTTGCTTTGAAAGTTGTTTTTTTTTCATCCTTGTGATAAATGTGTCTAGTATAATAACTTGAACACATTAAAGCTTCTTATTATTAGAGCTGTGTTAATTATTTTCTTTCCAGGCACTTTCTTATAATTCAGTCTTCTCTACAAGTCTCTGGATTGTATAATCCAAGGGAAGGTTGGTATTTTGGTTTCTTTAGACCCCCTCCCTTCAACGCCAGCCACCTCAGACAAGGGTGCGATTCAGCACCGCGGACAGAGATCCGCCCAGCCTTAGCGCTGAGCGAGGAAGCACGCTCCCTGAGCGTGGGAGCGCCTCTGATGCTTTACATTAAAAGCAGCTTTCCACTCCCCACTCCGCGCCACCCAAGGCGGGAAGGAAATTAATCCTCACTGCCTCCACTGGCATTAATAACCCACCTTGGAGCACAAAGCCTTTCAGCTTTTTGATAACCGAGAAATACTCTTTTATCCTGATACATTTCGACCCCTGGCGCGGCGGACTCCTCTGTCTCAGCGCATCTATGCAAGATTGTGAATTTCACAAGCCTTAAACGGGGTCATTTCTATCTTGTGTGGTTTCCTGTCCTAGCGGAGCATGGGTTGGGGGCAGCATTGGGATAATCCCGGTCTTTTCGCTTAATCCATGCGTTTTCCTTTCCACCTCCCCAAAACGCTGTTTAGTTGTTTACAGATGGAGGTAATGAAAAAAAACGCAAGAGGGCCATCTGCTGTCTTAAGCTGTGATAAAAGCATGTGCAAAAAAAAAACAGGGTGAAAACCGTTCAGGACAGGTGAACACAAATCCATACTTTGCTGTGATTCAGAAAATAATTTCACACTCACAAGGACCTCCTTGGTGTCACTAATTTCACATTTGACTTTACAAAAGCAAGCAATAAAGTACTGCCAAGACAGCAATGCCTCCTGACCAGCCCGTCAGGAGTCTGAACTCTGATTTCTGACAGCCACGTTCATTTCTTGCCTCTGCTCCATCCTGCCAGTATAAAGACCTCCAGTGAGTTGCTTTAGTCTCCTTCAGCCTCAGTTTCCTTGTCTCTAAAACTGAGATGATAATGAAATCTCCTTTTCAGTTCTTGTGAGATTAAAATTAATAAACAATTGCAAAGATCCTTGTCCAGTGTCTGGTACATCCTCGGTGCTTAAAAATGACAGCTATTATTTTCATTGTCTTTCAGATCACTTATTTCTCTCTTGGAAATTCTGTTCCAATTTCCATGGCTTTTTGGTATCAACATATATGCAACCTCATGTATATTTACCCAGCTCCTAAATGGGTATCCAGAAATATTTTAAGGACTTAGAAATGTAAAAATTACTCTAAGTCTTGGCAAAAGATGTCCAAGGTCAAACCTTAGTTCACAATTAACCAAATTTGTGAACTTAACTCTGCAAGCCTCTTTCCCCGCTCATTGAATAGTGATAATAAAAACATTTCCCTGCCTCACAGAGAGCAATACGTGTGCCTCTGAGAAAACAATTCTAACACTGCAAAGTATCACACAAGCATTAGTTCACTGGAGGCTGGTTACCAACCACTTCCTTGTGCTCGCAAGTCTCCAGAAGATGCCAGGTCCCCTTTGGCCCTTCTTCTTTGCATATGTTGTTCCTTCTGCTTGGAACATTTTTATTGCTTCTTGCCCACACTCCCCTTGGCAATATAAAACAGTAGCTAAAATCACAATTGGAGTAAAGCAAACATAGACCGTACTCTGCACACTTGAGCGATTGATCTAAACCTAAGCTTCAATCTCCTTTGCTGTAAAATAGTCATAATAATGCAATAAGGTCGTTATGAGGATTAAAAGAGAACATGTGTATGAAACACAGCAGTGTCTGCCACATAGTGCAAACTCAATGTGCTCAGTCGCTCAATCGTGTCTGACTCTTTGTCACCCCATGGATGGTAGCCCACCAGGCTCCTCTGTCCATGGGATTCTCCAGGAAAGAATACTGGAGTGGGTTGCCATTTCCTTCTCCAGGAGATCTTCCCAAATTCAATGCATGATAGTCATCGGTAACTTCTTAAACCCTCGTTACTCAGGTCTTCATTTCCTCAATGACCAAGTTCTAGCTTGAACTTTCTATGAAGATGTCTGGTAGGCATTTCAGGCTTAACTTGGCCAAGATCACACTCTCACTTTCCTTTCTCTGACCTGCTTTACAATCTCCCCCATCTCTGGAATGACATCTGCCTTCTGCTTGTTCTTCTGGCTCAAAGCTTGGGCATCGTACTAAGCTCATTTCTTTCTTTAGTACCTTTGTGTAATTCCTCAGCAAAATGCATTCACCCTATCACCAAAATATATCTACTACACGATCACTTCCCACTGTCTACGTTGCTACCTGTCACCGTGATCTGTTGAACTGTTACAGTAGTGACCTGATTGGTCCCTTGGACTTCACCCTTGACCTTTAATATGTCCTCAAAACTGTGGCCACAGTGTTAAATGTATAAATCCTATTATTTTATGCCTCAATTCAAAATCCTACAACTCAGTAGAAACCAAAGCCATCACAGTGTCCACAATGCTCCAGATGATTTGTATCCCTCATCTACCTTCGTTTGCTATCTGACATCATCTCTGCTTCTCTCTTCATTCACCAGTGGCTGTTCCTCAGCCCACCTGGCATGCTGCTATAGAAGGATTTCCATGCTTTCTATTCTGTATGATTCACTCACCTTCGAAATTTTGCTCACTGATTATCATCCCAGTTGAGATCTTCTCTTACAGATCTAACTAAAATAGCAACTGCCACACAGTCAATCCCTTATTCCTTCTACAGAGCATTTACAACTTTAAAAAATTCTATGCATTTTATATATGTTTTTTAGTACATATCTTATTCATTTGCACTATCTTGCTGTTTTCAAACACAAGCCTAAGAGAGAACGTATTTTGTGCCCCATTTGTCAACTGCCACATGTCCACTTTCTTAAAATGGCACAAGGCAAAGTGGGTGCTTAAAGAATTAAGAAGTTGGATACATAGACAGCCAAAGAGTTAATACCAAATAAGAGGAACAGAAAATCTCGCTTAACCCAGTCTGCCAAGGATAAATTACCCCAGCATGCTTGATCTGTTTAAGCACCAAGAAATCTAAAATTCCATTTGGAATATACACAACCTCAACCTCAGAAATAGGATACACAGAGAGGTCTTTACACTTTGCTATGTCACTTAGGCTTAACCTAACATGACACGTAGTTTGAGTTCTAAATTCCAGCAGTGATGCTCGGGGCTTACTGAAGGGTGTGAGAATGATTCCACTGGGATTGGAGAGGACAATATTACTGATCTTTGTGACTCATCCCCGCCTCCCAACACCCAGTCTTCTCTTTGCTTTCAGGTTGTTGTTTAGTTGCTCTGTCATCTGACTCTTTGCAACCCAGCCCCATGGACTACAGCCCGCCAGGCTCCTCTCTCCATGGGATTTCGCAGGCAAGAATACTGGAGTGAGTTGTCATTTCCTTCTCCAGGGGATCTTCCTGATCCAGGCATTGAACCCAAACCTCCTGCTCAGTAGGCGGGCTCTTTACTACCGGGCCACCTGGTTCTGCGTTCAGTTTCCCAATTGACAATATGCCCCGTTTTCAAACTTGTTACATCAAATCAATCATTGGAAGCTAGATGAAATATAGGTTAGAATCATCCATAAATATAAAATTAAATAAAGTCTAAGGGAGGAGAATATATAAGAAGAGAACAAACAGCCTTATTAACACTGATTTCATTATTAAAAGAGCTTTTCCCCCCTTGCCTTCAGAGTTTTTGTTATATTCTAGGTTATTTTGTTGAATAGGTTGTTTAAATATATGTTTTTGTATGGTTTACTAAAAACAAGTACATTATCTCAACTTCAAATAAACAAAAAAGTCTAAAAATGTATTTTGTGATACTGATATCACTATTAAATACAAACCCTTATTTCCAATAACTGACAATCTGCCTATGTTTTACTCATATATGTCACCACCACAGACATCATTTCTATGTGACCAAATTCATCAGATCTAAGAAATTATTGACTTTAAGATGCATCATTTAAGTACAAAGAAAAAAACATTTTATTAAACTATATCATGTCATAAATCACAAGGTGTATATCAATTTCAGAGATGTTTATACAAAAATTATTTGCATGGTAGAATCAATGAAATAGGATATGATGGCACTATGTAAGTCTATAAATGGGAGTTCTACCCTTATTTAACTATGTCATGCTCTGTATTTTGCTTAGAAACATCTTACATTTTTTGATTAAAAAAGATTTTAAGTGCTTCAAGGAACTGTGTTCAGAAATATCTTTAGTGTCATTATTATCATTGTTGTCTTAATTCCTTTATCTCCCAGTGGGTCTGAATTGGAAGGCTAGTTAGGGTAGAAACAAATATTCCTCAAATATTCCCTGCTTACTTATTTGATCATCTCCACACAATAAATGATTCACTCCATTTTGTCACATGGTTTGCTTTGAACGTCAATCACTTGTGAACTATTTAAAGTTAAGGATAAAATATGAGGGCCCAACATTTTTTCACAAATAAATAATCATAAATTAATTTGGGGTGAGCTTGCGTAGGTCATAAAGGATATATCAGCATTTATGTCTTTATTCTTTATTCTGGATTAAATAGGTTCTATTTGAAAATGTGTGAGATAATTCTGAGAATTTAGTGAACACTAATAACCTTTTTTGATTTTTATTCATTTGGAAGAACATCAAAAGGTAATGTTAAGATGCACTTGGGACAACATTTCAGATAGTTAATTAAGAATGATGTGTATCCATTCATTACAGTTCAAGTTCAAAATCTTATTTTTTCTGTGATAGTATTATTGATCTTTATTTTAGATTTAAAAATAATCTAAATGAATGTTAAAATGTTTTAAATTAGATTTTCAAGGAGTAATTGATTATGTTAATGTTATAATAGCCTCCTTGATTAATTTTGCTGGATATATTTATTTCTAGTAGGGAACAGATTTCCATCTATTAAAAAAACCTGGAAGGCATTTTATTGTTGCTTAATATTTTGACTCAATAAAGAAAAAGTGGAAACTATTGGTACTGAAAACTTGTGAACAGTCTTCACTATAGACGCAATACCAGATTGATATATGCAGATGGCTTAGCTTTATAAATCTAATGTATTTTTAAATTCTGACTAATATGCTGTAAAAATAGTCTCAGTGGTTTCCAGTCTCCTATATTAAAATGAACCTGAAACATACATAGCATTCATTTCAGAACTGAAAATATTGACTTATGCTTCCTCACTCTAATAACAATTTAACCATTAATCAGTGAACTGGGTTTTTGAAAAGACTATTAAATATTTCAACAGAAAAAAAATATTATTCAGTTTCCCAAAAAATGAGAAATGAACTTTAATTTATATTCTCTGTGCAAAGAGTCTGTGTGCACATATGATATAACCTTATCTGAGTATCACATTGTAACCAATTTCTATTCAATGATTACTACCATGGTCTCTTCCATAGCCATGGAAGTTTCTAGGTTAATTATGTTCTTTGTATGTAGTAATAAATGTGAGTGAAAGTCATTCAGTCGTGTCCGACTTTCTGTGACCCCATGGACTAGACAGTCCATGGAATTCTCCAGGACAGAATAGTGGGGTGGGTAGTTGTTCCCTTCTTCAGGGGATCTTCCTAACCCAGTGATTAAACCCAGGTCTCCTGAGTTGCAGGTGGATTCTTTACCAGCTGAGATATCAGGGAAGCCCAGTAATATGTGTGCACAGATGCACATGTTTATTTTGCATTTAGTAATATGTGGGCTAAACACAAATAAGAACATGTGCACCTGTACACACATGCACACACATGCACACAAGCATGTGCCAAAACACATGACTGAATTCCTGATGCTGGTAAAGGTCATCAGAGAGCATCAGTGATCTCTGAACACAGGTGACTTGCAAACTCACAGTTTAAGAATCTCAAAATACTATTTTCATCACCACCCCAAGAGTGTAGACCATATCTACGTAATTTCAGTTTTGAAATTTTTTTTCAATAACAATTAAATGGAAATCAGGTTTAGGTCACAATTCTTTGAAGACAAATTGAGAGTATGTCTCTCTCAATTTATAAACACCCAAGTAATATTTGTGTAATAGTCTGTGAAGAACTTGTACATGTACTGAAGTGGGGGTCATGATCTCTGTTTAGGGGAAACATTAAGCCTCTGAGACGTTAAATGACTCATGTTTACAGTGCTAGAAAGAAAGAAACAGATCTTAAGTATACCCTTTTCCTACCAAGCTACCTCCATCCATCTATTTAAAATGTGACCATTGTCACAGCATCAAATCTAGGATGGGGAAACTTACACGGGACTTGAGGACTTTCAGCAGTTTCGTGGATGGATTTAGATTATCTGAGATTCCCCATGAATTTTGTACTAAAGGGAAAAGAATGGTGGGCATTTGCACTTTGGGGGTGGCTTCCCAGGTGACTCAGAGGGTAAAGAATCCATCTGCAACGTGGGAGACCTGGATTTGATCCCTGGGTTGGGAAGATCCCCTGGAGGAGGGCAGAGCAACCTACTCCAGTTTTCTTGCCTGGAGAATACCATGGACAGAGGAGCCTGGTACACTCCCTGGGGTCCAAGGGGTCGCAAAGATTCAGACATGACTGAGTGACTGAGCATACACATGTGCATTTTTATGGAACCTGGGTTCACAGATGCACAGAATTCATCCAATTCTCAAAGTGACCTGCATCCAAAGCAGGAATAAAAATCACAACTGCAGAGGGAGACCGAGAAGGAATGAACACAGAGCATCCCATACTACATTGCTGACTATAAAAGTAATACATACTCATTAAAAAATCAGAATATAAAAATAAATGATAAATAAAGTCACCTCTAATCTTGGCATGAAACTTTGGGTATATTTCTTCTGATTAAAAGAAAAATCATTTTACCACAAAATTTGTTCTCATTTTTTTGCCACAGTTTAGTGACTGAGAAGATGCAACTGATGCAGAAGCCAGTATATCAGAGTTCATACACTTTCACTACATGACCTGGAAGTCCATCAGAAACTAGTATATTCCACATGTCTCTAGAAACTCTTTATACTCAAGAGATCAGTTCAGTCACTCAGTCGTGCCCTAGAGATGACCTCGGGCTCACTCAGGTAACCTGGGATCATCTCGCATTTCCGCATCTTTAACTTAATCATATCTGCTAATTCTCTTTTACCATGTAGACACATTCACAGTTAGAGGACTAGCGATAGGATGCAGACATCTTTGGGGTGTGTATTATTCAACCTACCATGCCTCATTGTTGTCCTTTAGTGGCTAAGCGCCGTCTGACTCTTGGTGACTCCATCGACAGCAGACGCCTCTGTCCGTCACTATCTGCTGGAGTTTGCTCAAACTCATGTCCATTGAGTCACTGATGCTATAACCATCTCATCCTCTGCAGCCCCCTTCTCCTTTGGCCTTCAACTTTTCCCAGCATCAGGGTCTTTTCCAATGAGTTGGCTCTTCACATCATGTCGCCATGCCTACACTCCATCTAAAGCATGTGAAAACAGCGCTGCCTACCATTTGATAATCACACCCCAACCTCACAGCTATGGACAGAATGCCAGTTTTTATATGAGAGCGCTGTTTCCTACAAATATAATTTTTTTAAAAAAAACACCAGCTGTTTACTTGATTGAATCTGATTAGCACCTGCTCCTGCAGCCCTGTTGCTTTAGTCCCTGTTCAGAATGATGTCTTGTTATTAGCTGGACTTCTCTGATGCCACCTGCTTACCTGAATGTCTTATGACTTTAATTATTGCATCTCTCAGGGAAAAAAAAAAGCATAGCAATTCTCAGACGTTGCAGAAACAGAGCCATTTTGTTCCCCTGTGGGTTGTGAGGATGCATTTTCCGAGTACCACATAAATCCACGAAGAATTAAATTTCTTGAGTTTACAACATGCCTTTCATTGAGATTTAGGACCATAGAAAGGAGCTGAATAAAACTAAAGCTAGACATGTGATGCAGTGCAAGATGAGATTTAGGGCCTGAGGCTATCATCAAATGAAAGAAATAGATTCAGAAAATCTTTTTTTTTCTTTTCCCCATTCCATTTTCATTTTTATTTAGCTGTAGGGGTAGTAGATAATTGCTATCTCCTTTTAGAAATTTAGACTAGCTCCTTAGGTAAGAATTTGTGTTCCCTGGGGATTTGACACTGACTGCAAATGAAGGGTATCATTCAAGTCAAAGATTTTTAAAGGAACTCAGAAATTTTTCAGTGAGTTTGATGTGCACAGAGGAAGGAATTTCAGAGAAAAAGAGTAACTTCAGGCAGAACATCATGGAGAGTTTTAAATGGACAAATTCTGTTGTCCTATTCTCTAAATGCCTCTTAGCTCAATCTTGTGCCCTTCCCCCCTTTTTATGTTGTCACTCACTTTATTTTCCTCTGAGTCCCTACAGAGACTCAAAGCTAGTTTCCAGAGATGAGAGTACCCAGTGCTTGCAAGAAGTCTTCAGCTGTCAGTCTGGAATAGTGGCCATTCTACTTTGCGGGCAAATATATATATTTTTGAAACACTGACACATATCAACACATGGATCTCTTCCCAATGAACAGAGATAAAGGGTCCAGGCAGAATTATTCCTTCCCCAGATGCCTAACTAGTGCAGCCACCTGGGCTAAAGAGGAGGGAACTCTGGCCACGCTCACAGACCTCTGTGCATCTCCCCTGTGCTAAGTCACTCAGTTGTGTCCGACTCTTTGCGACCCTTTGGACTGTAGCCCAACCGGCTCCTCTGTCCGTGGGATTCTCCAGGCAAGAATACTGGAGTGGGTTGCCATGCCCCCTCCAGGGGATCTTCCCAACCCAGGGATCAAACCCGTGTCTCTTATGTTTCCTGCATTGGCAGGCGGGTTCTTCACCACTAGAGCCACATGTTCAGTTCAGTTCAGTCGCTCAGTCATGTCCGACTCTTTGTGACCCCAAGGACTGCACCACACCAGGCTTCCCTGTCCATCACCAACTCCCAGAGCTTACTCAAACTCAAGTCCATTGAGTCGGTGATGCCATCCAACCATCTCATCCTCTGTTGTCCCCTTCTCCTCCTGCCCTCAATCTTTCCCAGCATCAGAGTCTTTTCCAATGAGTCAACTCTTCGCATGAGGTGGCCAAAGTACTGGAGTTTCAGCTTCAGCATCAGTCCTTCCAATGAATATTCAGGACTGATTTCCTTTAGGATGGACTGGTTGGAGCTCCTTGCTGTCCGAGGGACTCTCAAGAGTCTTCTCAAAAACCACAGCTCAAAAGCATCAATTCTTCGGTGCTCAGCTTTCTTAAAGTCCAACTCTCACATCCATACATGCCTACTGGAAAAACCATAGCCTTGACTAGACAGACCATTGTTGGCAAAGTAATGTCTCTGCTTTTTAATATGCTGTCTAGGTTGGTCATAGCTTTTCTTCCAAGGAGCAAGCATCATTTAATTTCATGGCTGCAGTCACAATCCACAGTGATTTTGGAGCCCCCCAAAATAAAGTCTGTCACTGTTTCCATTGTTTCCCCATCTATTTGCCACGAAGTGATGGAACCAGATCCCATGATCTTAGTTTTCCGAATGTTGAGCGCCACCTGGGAAGCCCATAAAATGGGCTTAGTGGGCCTCTCCAGAGGTTTAGTTCTAGCAGGACAAGTCTCAGATTTGTTCATCTCAGGGATTTTTGAGTATAAACTGGAGACAGCAATTTGATGTCTTTACACTCTGAGGTTTTAGTTTTAGCCCTTGATGCCCTTCTACAGGAGCGAGAGCAGACACGCAAGTGCTGCTTTCTACTTTTCTTGTCGCTGAGGCAATGATAAACCAGGTGTCCTATTCCAAGACCTTTGTTGTAACTTCTTCACCTGCCTCCTGCGGGGGCACTGTACCCTCCAGCTCTGGAAATTCACTTCCACCAACTCAGCTTCTGGGGATGGTCTCTTTGCCTCCCAAGCACCCAACCACCCCAGGGCAGGGCTCCAGACCTCAGAGTCTCACCTTCCAAGAGCCTGACACATGTCAACACTTTTTTGGTTTTTTTGAAGACATACACACTACACTGACTCAATGTACACGAATTTAAGCAAACTCCAGGAGATGGTGAAGAACAGGGAAGCTTGGCATGCTGTAGTCCATGGGGTCCAGAGTCAAACATGACTCAGCAATTGAACAACAACAACTGATATCACTTAAACAATCTGAGTTGTCTACAAATTACTTCATCTGACATTGGCAAAAATCAGCCCCCTTCAGTTAAGATTTTCATTAAAAAAATTTTTTTAGACATAAAGGCATATGCATTCATTTATATAATCAGCCATCATTCATTCATTCACTCAGTTAACAAATCTACTGAGCACTGACTGTTCATCACTAAGCTTGACCCAGTATTTAGATATTAATGAAAAGCGATTTTACCCTCAAGAAGCTCAGACTATAGGGGAAGAAGACACGTACATAAGTGGGACTGTGTTAGAGATTCAGAGTGTAAAGCTTGCACAAGGAGAGTGAGTCTGCCTGGTGTGGGTTGGGAAGTGTCTCCTGGAAACAGCCACATGGCAAGCTGAGATTTAAAAGTAGGTGTTCGACCAGGTACATGAGAGGGGCCTGGGGACTCCAGAGGGAAAGTGTCAAAGGAGAGAAACCCTAAGTTAAGACACAGCTTAACATGTGAATTCAGTGAAAATGGTTTTGTACACCAGAAGTGCTCAGTCTGTGTTGGTGGCAAGAGTGTAAAGGACCTTAGCTGGTGACCACGTTAAGAGGCATTTAGGGAAATTTGCACCAGCTTTAAAATCAGCTGAGCACATGAACACTATGTAATGATTCATGGAGTACTGTCTTTCCGTGTATGTTTGCATATGAACCACTCGCTTACCTGAGTATTTGCCTGTCTTCTCACAAGTCTCAACTGCTGTTTATCCACACTTCTCTATTAACCTGAGAGCCAGGGTCATTGGAGTTAAACTGTATACAAAATAGGATATGTGTGATCTACGTCATTAAACACACACACACACACACACACGTTACTGATGCTGTTCAGTCACTAAGCTGCGTCCAACTCTTTGTGACTCATGGACTATAGCCAGACAGGCTCCTCTGTCCATGGGGTTCTCCAGGCAGAAATACTGGAGGGAGTTACCATTTCCTTCTTCAAAGAGTTTTCCCAACCCAGGGATCAAACCTGCATTTCCTGCATTGGCAGGTGGATTCTTTATCACTGAGTCATCTAGGAAGAACTATATATCTATATACATATCTGTACCTATATCTATCTATCTATCTATCTATCTATCTATCTATCTATCTAAACTGAAGGACAATATTAACTGTTTATCAGTGGATGGTGGGGTATACTTTTTATATTTTATTCTTTGTATTTCCCCCCCCCCAATATTCCACAAGGAACATGCGCTAACTTCATAACCATAAAAGGTTGCCTTTTTAAAAAAGAGATGTTGATTTTAGAAGGAATAGGAGGACAACACGTATACAAAGGGGAAAGAAAGTCTTCACATTTAGCTGAGGATATCATTATCCTAGTTGCGGATGTCATTAGCTGATTAGATTGTTCTTCCTTCTAAATTGCAATTAATCTTATTACTCCTTTTAAGGTGAGAGCATATTCTATTTATATGTAGCAAAAGCTTTGTGTTCAGAATTCTTAAACATCAACATCTTTCCCTTTCTTCTTTGTTATAAAATTGTTCTGTTCTAACAGGATCACTCTAAGAACACAAACAAAACCATGAAAAGAGTAACATCTTTTTCCTTGAAAAATCAAGTTGCAATCTTTAAGACAACCTCCACTATAGATTTTTGGGGGT
This sequence comes from Muntiacus reevesi, assembly GCF_963930625.1. Lineage (NCBI taxonomy): Eukaryota > Metazoa > Chordata > Mammalia > Artiodactyla > Cervidae > Muntiacus > Muntiacus reevesi. The sequence continues at coordinate 74,999,083 of NC_089259.1, forward strand.
TCAGAGTTGAGAGTGTTTACCAGGTCTGATGTCATAAAGAGCAAAATTAATTTCCTGTGATAAAGTATTGGTCTTTTTATGACCTTGCCTTGACTCCTGGATAAACAGGTCCAATTTTAATTACAACACACTTATGTCCCCATATTCCAGTATTAATGCTGTGCTGATAAACAGAAATGCAACTTGGTTACCAGGGTATCCAGTTTTCATGATGCTATCTCCATATTGTGATACAATCATTCAGTCATTTTCTTTTTTACCTTACAGGGTATCGTGTGCAGGTATGCTCGGTCACTTCTGCCACTTCCAACTCTTTGTGATGCTATGGATGCTCCTCTGTCTACAGGCTTCTCCAGGCAAGAATACCAGAGTGAGTTGCCATGCCTTCCCCCAGGGGATCTTCCAGACCCAGGGATTGAAGCTGCATCTCCTGCATCTCCTGCATCTCCTGCATGGCAGGTGGATTCTTTACCGCTGAGCCTCCACCCTTTTGCTCAGAATTCCCATAAAGAGGCTTTAAATCATCTAGTCCTTTTTTATTCTAATAGCCCTGCTCAGAGGATACCTGGTTTTCTTGGGCACCCTCGAGGGACTGAGGACCCAACAGACCCAGAGTCACCCTCTCCTTTCCAGGTGGCTTGAAATTTAGATGGTCTTTCCCAGTACTGGGCCTGAAGCCTGATTTGGTACAGCTCCCTGGAATAAAATGTTTCCCTCTTCCGCATGACCCTCTTTAAGTACTTTATTACAACACAGGCCCTCTCAATTGATCTCTGTCTCTCTAGTTTTCATGCTTTTAATGACATTGACCCACCCATGAGAGCTGTCGCCAAGGTCACACAAAACTTGCAGGTATTTTCTGCTCATCTATTGACTTTTCCTGCTTTCTTCTGGAACTCAAGTGAATCCTTACACTCTTGCCATCTCTGCTTCTCGCCCGTGGCTCTCTAAGTCCTTATATCCACCTTCACGTTGTTTCAATGTCAAGTCTTAACACCCACGTTTTCTTTCCGTCTTCCATCGGCAATTCAGTTAGCAGTTAACACTCGCTGTCCTTGGCACTTCTTCCGAGAGTAGGTTTTGATGTTCTCTTTAGTTGCGAACACTGAGACTTCTAAACGAAGCTGCATTTATCTTCATTCTCTTAAAGCCTTTGGACTGTCTGCTTACCCCTCCACTCCTCTACCGTGTGTGAGAGATGAGGGAGATTTTCAGCTTCCTTGAGTCAGGGACTTTGTTTGACTTGCTTTCTGTTCATGCCTGATGCTTTCAGAGCCTGCCATCATGCTTGGCCCCAGCAGGGATTCAGGGACGAGTTGTCCCATAACTTTGGAAGATAAATCTGCTCTGAGTAAGCTGGACAGCATGCTAATGGCCGTGTTAAAACTTCAGATCAGAAATGCACGCTGTAGAGACATGCAGAGCCCAGATCTCAGTGGGCCTGTGTCCTTCACTGGGGGGGCCCCCATGTGTCACTAGTGGTAAAGAACCTGCCTGCAAATGCAGGAGACATAGGAGACCTGGGTTTGATCCCTGGATTGGGAATATCCCCTGGAGGAAGGCATGGCAACTCCCTCCAGTATTTTTGCCTGGAAAACCCCATTGACAGAGGAGCCTGGAGGGCTAAGTCCATAGGCTTGCAAAGAGTCAGACACGACTGAAGTGACTTAGCATGAACGCATGCAACCTTCGCTGAGCAGAGGGTTGGAAGAACAAGGTTGATCCAGCCTGACTTTCCCTTTAGAACCCACGTCTTCTTCATGTTATTTCCTATATAAATTAGATTTCTATTGTAGCCCAGTGGATCTCCACAGTTGCTGCTCATGGAATCACAGAGCAAACTTTTAAAAAGTATCTCTGGGGGCCTGGGGTAAGTCCTAAGTATAAGAACCTTCTCTAAAGCTCTCCAAAATCCACCACAAATATGGTATTATATAAATGTTCAGAACAGTTCATTACAATTAATAGTATATCTTTTCAAAGATTTTTCTGGAAGCGTATTATTTGTTTCATGTGTCAACTTGTAACCTTGCTTGCAATTTTTCTCTTAGCGTATGGGAAAAAAATGTCCTTTAATGGAAGACAGTGCGGCCTTTATTTTGAGCCCATTAGAAAAGAGGCAGTTGTTCTTTTCATGATTTTTAAAAAGGAAATCATAAATACATAAATAAGTCATATCATCCCAGAGGAAAATTTGTTTCTTGGATCTCTAGTGACTACCAGCTGAGTTAAAGTAAGCTACAGGCAAGTTTTCTAAAATGGAAGAGTTACTCGTGTTGTTGTTTTTATAATTGAAGTTATTTGTCAATCAGTTGCCCTTATCCACTTTTGTTAAGCTGCTTCTTTTTTTTTTTAATTACAATAAAATAAATTTGAAAAATCACCTAAGAAGAATTCTAAGGGCAAGAATCAGATTGTAAAATTCTAGTTGAAACATTTTTCTTCAGTGTTTAACATAGGGAACAAATTTAGAAGGAAGAAAAAACTGCAATGAAATGATTTTGGGGTCAATGTTGCTGAGGATGAGGAGAGAAGAAGAGGGAAAGATGGAAGGGCCACCTGCTTCTAGTGATGCCCTGGAGCCCTGGATTCTCTCTTTGGTTTCTCTGTCCTGTTTTTTTTTTTTTTTTTTTTAAGTTCTTTTTAGCCTTAATTTTTCACTGTATCCACCTCTATCTTTCTTAATTAAGGAAAATAACTAAATTATCATGAATAATATTGGTGATATTTTACACCAATGTATTTTTTGGTGTAACATATTTTTATTCTAAAAGCTGAGTCATTTCTATTTCCCAAAACATGTTCAAACAGATACATTAAAACTAACCAAAACTAACCCAAACTACTCCTTTTCCTTAACACGGTTTGTATGTGTTTGTGGTCAGAACCCACTCTCTGCCTACCTCTAGCCTCCTTTGCTCATTGAGAATAGAGCAAATGCTTTAATAGCAATAAGTCAGAAATTGACTAATATAAGATTTTCAGATTGTCTTGCAAATATGTTTGTTGAATCAGATTGAACTAATTTTAGTAATTATACATTGGTGTATTTAGCTAATTAGTTTGTGATTGTAGTTTCATGCATTATTCTAATCTTTGCAATTTAAGTAACTGAATACTAGTCTATATATTATTATGGCTTTTATGTACATAAGTATGCATACCAGCATACAACATACACATGTTTTCTTTTGGTTTTTACAACTGTGACTCAGAGTAGAGAATATATTTTAATTTCACAAGTAATAGACTTTGGATTCTATTTCTTGGCAGAGCATGAAGCTATAAACTTCCATACCCAACTTGGTCAATATTTCCAAGTGATAACTTTTCTAGTTGCAAAAGGGAGGAGAAGAAGCATTTTGAGTCCTTGCTAGTTTCAAACTTTTAATTTGCTTCATCACCAAGGCAAGGAAGTAGACCTTGAATAAATCAGCGATTCACTTCAAAGACGGAAGCCTTGACTCGATAAATAAATGCAGTTGATGCAAGAGCAGAAAGCAGCCTCCACTCTGCAGTGGTATGTGATGGCGGCTGATTCTCCAAAACACGGCCGAAGGAGACAACCCAAACGTCCCTCAGCAGGAGAATGGAAAGCAAACTGTGGTTTATTCACACACCCAGCACAGGACTCCTCCCCAGTTACAAAGAATCTCAACTCACTGGCGCACACAATAACAAGTAAACCTCAACAACATGAGCTGAACAGTTAAAAACGCCAGACACAAACAAGCACAATCGTCACTCCACTTAAAAAGTGGAAAACGTCACCTATAGACATCTGAAGAGTCTGTCTCTGAGGTGAGGGGTTGACTGGAAAGTAGAGAGGGAACTTTCTGGGGTGATTGAGATGCTCTTTGCCTTGATCTGACTAGTGACTATAGGGATGTGCGCATTTGCCCAAATTCACTGAGCTGAAACGTCTGCAGTTACTTTGTGTGTGTTATATTTCAATAAAATTCTACTAGAAGAAAACAAATAACAACAGCGAAAACCCCTGCTCAAAGGAGTCTGGGGCTTCCCGAGTGGCGCTAGTGATAAAGAACCCGCCTGCCAATGCAGGAGACATAAGAGAAGCATGTTCTATCTCTGGGCGGGGAAGATCCCCTGGAGGAGGCCAAGCAACCCACTCCAGTATTCTCGCCTGGAGAATCCCAAGGACAGAGGGGCCTGGCGGGGCTACAGTCCCTGGGGTTGCAAAGAGTCAGACGTGATCTTGAAGCCACTTAGCACAGAAGGCAGCCTAGTGGCAGCTCTGCGAACAACCACAGCTGATGGAGAGTGTCTGGAGGGCCGCGCTGCCCACCCTCTCTACAGTTCTCTCCATGGAAGGCCCCATGACAGTGGTGGACACTGGAACGTAAGGTCCTCCTGCAGCAGGCGGTCTGGTGGTTGGGTCATCCCACAGTCCAAACCATGACGAAGGAAATCCAGCTCCAGCTTTTGTGTTAGACTCAGGGAGATAGAAAAGGGCCTTATGGCGATACAGACACACTTCACTGAAGTCAACGGGAAGACAAGAAAAGGCACTTATTCCCAAAGTACATTTTAATAAAACATTTCCTACTAAAGTTGAAATGGTAATGGAAAGCTCAGAGTGTATATATGTCTACTGTATATAATTAGGTTTAGGCAAATCGTGACTCAATTGATATGAGACCAGCATCTTCCTTTCCACCCCTTCACAATCTCCTTGAGCAGCCACTTGCTCCCCAGCTCCCCAGACACCCTCTAACAAAAGTGAAAGTGAGTGTTAGTCACTCAGTCGTGTCTGACCCTTTGGGACAGAAGTCCATGGGATTCTCCAGGCAAGAATACTGGAGTGGGTTGCTATTCCCCTTTTCAAGGGATCCTCTCCACCCAGGGATCAAACCCAGGTCTCCTGCAATGCAGGCAGATTCTTTACTGTCTGAGCCATCAGAGAATCCACCTTCCATCTAATGAATACTTACTAACCAGGCAACTCTATCAACACATCTTCTCAGTGCTTCTTGGTCCTGATACCCAAGCTGCCCCTAACCACAACTCCCCCCATACACAAAACCCAAAAGACACACAGATGTCCAGAAAATTCTCTCTCCTCTACATGGCTTCCAAGTTGTCATCCAGCTACTGTCACCAACAGTCTTAAAAGTCATTCAATGCATTCTTTTTCCTGCTCAGGTAAGAAGCTTGAATTCTTAAGAAAAGATTTTTAACCATATTGTGTCATCTCAGAAGAATAAGGCACTCATAGTTCCTGCAGCAGGTCAGTGAAGGGAAGAGGCTGGAAGCAGGACGGTAGTGGTGGAAGGTCTCTCAGGATCTCAAACATCCTGCCTAAATGAACTTTTATTGAGTGCCAAGCTTAGTTGTTGTTGAGTCGCTAAGTCATGTCTGACTCTTTGCAACCATATAGACTGTAGCCCGCCAGCTCCTCTGTCCATGGGATTTTCCAGGCAAGAATACTGCAGTGGGCTGCCATTTCCTTCTCCAGGGGATCTTCCCCACCTAGGGATTGAACCCACATCTCCTGCATTGGCAGGCAGATTCTTTACCACTGGCCCACCCTGGCAGCCCATCAGGCTTAGTAACAGGCCCTTAGCATACATTATCTCTTAATCCTGAGACATCCTGACCAAGGAGAGACCCTCGCTCCTATGTCCCAGTTGGTGAAATGAGTATGCTGCAGGGTGACAGTGTCTGAGTCTCCCAAGACCAGCTCAAAGCAGCTCCTTAGTATCCACACCATGAAGGTTATGAAAATTTACATGGAAAAGGAGGAAAAGAACTTCAAGATGACTGGAAGGTCACCATCCTCACATGACCAGAGACCGACCACTTTTAGCCACTTGCTGAATGCACAGCCAAGAAATTCACTAGCCCAGAGACAGGCCACCATGCATATGTACCAGGAATGACTTCCTTTAATCAAGCACTGTTAAAATTAGTTATGATGAACATCTGGTGAAGAATGTCTTCATGAAATTAATGTTTACAATTATTCTCTCTGCTCTTACCTCTTGGGTTAGTATTAAATATGAACATGGGAATAATTTTCATTTAATTCCTAATAAAAGTCGGTACTAAAATAACAGAGTTGGACCATAAAGAAGATGGAGCACCGAAGAATTGATGCTGTTGATTTGTGAGGCTGGAGAAGACTCTTGCGAATCTCTTGGGTTCCAAGGAGATCAAACCAGTCAATCCTAAAGGAGATCAACCCTGAATATTCATCGGAAGGACTGATGCTGAAGCTGAAGCTCAATACTTTGGCCACCTGATGGGAAGAACTGACTCATTGGAAAAGACCCTGATGATAGGAAAGATGGAGGGCAGGAGGAGAAAGGAGTGACAGAGGATGAGATGGTTGGATGGTATCATTGACTCAATGGACATGAGTTTGAGAAAACTCCAGGAGGTGGTGATGGACAGGGAAGCCTGGTGCACTGCAGACCATAGGGTCACAAAGAGTCGGACACAATTTAGTGACTGAACAACAACAACAAATAACAATAGGGTATACTTCTAATAATATCCAGGCCAGAAAGAAAACCCCATTCAAATAAAACTAGTATTTGTTTTTTTCTTTCATCTGTCAATAAGAATTTGTCCCCTTGGAATCTCAAAGCTAAATATATTCCTTAAATATAATTGCTATCTTCAGCCTAGATTTCTGGAATGACTTTTCTCCCACATCATTGTATTTTACCTTCAGCCATTAAACTAACAAATACACCAACCTATGGTTTTTTCCAATAAGCTTATTAAAATCTTTCTCTAGAATTAAACAGGACATGAATAATAGGTAAGAATCATCCTTTGGAGAAAAATGAATGCCTTTATCCAGGAGCCAGTGATTCTCCACTGGGAATATTTTGCCCCCCACATTTTATATGGCAAAACCTAGAGTTGTTTTTAGTTGTCAAAACTAGGAGTGATGGGACTTCGAGCATCTAGTGGGCAGAGATCTGGAGTGCTGCTAAGCATGCATATTACTTCCCACAGCAACAAATAATCTGCCAAAAATGTAACTAGAGCCAAGGCTGAGCAAGCCTGCCTCAGAACTGGCATATTTGCAAGAATTCAGAGAGCCTGTTAGACTGTGACTGAACATTGACCATTGATGAATTAACGAAGCTTGGTGAGTTTCGGATTCTCCATCCATCTCTACCTTTTCCAAGTGGTACTTTCTAGTTCCAGCGACATAATTGCTCAGTACAATTCTGTGCAGTTTGTAGATCTCTGACCTTGACTTCTCTCTGCGTGTTGGTGGCAGGACGTCTCCAGCCCTCCTGGGAAAAGCTTTAGGGTTATTAATGGCATCAGTTCACAAGCTCATTGAACAATGATTAGTAAAGACTTGAAGCTGTAGCCAGCTTCCACAGCCCTCTCAGTCCCTGCCCTCCTTTATTTTTGTCTGATTTTCCATGATCCCAGGAGTGAAAGCACATCCCTTCTGTACATTATCCCATACTGTAAGCCCAGCTCTGACCTTTAGAATGGTTGAGAGAAGCAGATAGAATTCAGCCAGGAAGGCCCCGGGGAATAACTCAGACACTTAAATATAATACACCGCCGGTCCTGGCTGGCTTTGAATATTGAGTAACAAAACTTTGTAAAAATCTCCCCATGCGCTGATCAGCCTTCCATCTTTATTTTGGATTCCTGGACTCAAATGCCAGTCACTCTCCTATAGCGGCACTGTCCACCTGAAATAGCCTGAGTGGGAAGAGAATTCACAGCGTGGAGGGCCTTACTGTTTGTATTCACTCTATGTAAATGGGGGAAAAGCTACTGGGTCCAAAGGCTACCAAATGCTCCTGCTAAATGGCAATGGGGCCAAGAACCAGCATGCTTCGGAAAGAAATATTATGAAGCGAAGGGTCAGAAAGCAAAGGAATCGTGAGATCCAAGAGGAGGGGGTGAGGGTTGGTGGGAGGGGGCAAACAGAACATTGCAGAGGACACCAGACAGAACAAGGGAACTCAAAGAGCTCTGGAAGGCAAGGCAGGACTCCTGGGTTCTTTTCCTCCTTAAATTGTCCAAATGGCCTTGTCCAAGTCACTCAGGCTCTGTGGAACTACAGAACAGAGGACTTAACTTTGCACGATCTCAATTTAGGTCCTTGCAGGCAGTAAACGTCTAGCTCCGTCTGTGCCTTGGGTGGGCTAGCTAGAAAGAAACTCAACGATCAGTGCGCCTAGATAAACAGGCTTCCACACACAGGGTTTAAAGTGCACAAGAGTGAGGTAAAAGGCTGACTGGGAGGGTTGAACCAGGTCCCTTCACCCTCTGTGAGTGTGATGTTGTTCGGTCACTAAGTCATGTCCAACTTTTTGGGACCCCATGGACTGCAGCAGACCAGGCTGTCAGGCTTCCCTGTCCTTCATTATCTCCCAAAGTTTGTTCAAACTCACGTCCATTGAGCCGGTGATGCCATCCAACCGTCTCATCCTCTGTCACCCCCTTCTCCTCCCAAATATCAGGGTCTTTTCCAATGAGTCAGCTCTTCACATCAGGGGGCCAAAGTGTCGGAGCTTCAGCCCCTACCAACTTTGAATGATCTCAGTTCAAGTCCTTCCCAGAAGTAAATATCTGGCTCTGTGTCTTGGGCGGGCTAGCTAGCAAGGAATTCAACAGTTAGCACGCCTAGATAAGCAGTCTTTGATATACGGCGTTTAAAGTGCAGGAAAGCGATGTGAACGTGTGATCGGGAGGGTGGAACCCGGTCTCCTCTTCCCCTGGGAGAGTGGAGGGAGGTGCAGGCACTGAAGGGAGCCACGATTCTTCAGGGTAGATGCATAAAAAGCCTCCTTTGGCTCCCCGTCCTCTTCAAGGGGAACTGGAAAGCAGCAGAGGGAGAGAGAGTGGCCTACTTTCTGTTCTCCCAACGCACAAAGCTTGAGGCTACGGAATCAAGAGCCTTTTTCTACCTGAAATCCTTGATAGGGCCTGACCTTTCTTGTCATCTGGGTTTTCACCCCTGTATCACCTGTGCAGAGAGCTCTTTCTGCTCGCCCAGTCTACAGTAACTGCCCCTCTCAAGTATGATCTGAGCTCTTTAGATCTCATCCAATTTCATCTACAGAGATTTTTCTTTTTTCTCAGTGTCACAGCTCATCTAGATTTTTGTCTTGACGCGCTTGAGATGTACTTCCCTCCTCGGGAGCAGAGCCCTCGTAGGTCTTGTTCATTATTACTCTGTTCCACCCGACACCAGGGTCAAATTCAAAAATGATGTGTTGAATGAATCAATGAATCAATGCATATGAAATACTGTGGATAAAATCTGCACGTGGGAGAATCCGGGAAACAGAGAATGGAGACAGAACATGGGAAGAATAGTTTATATCCTTGGAAAGATAAGACCCCCAGGAGAGGCCACCCGAAAGTCTCAGAAAGGGGGGCAGACTTGATCCCACAGGTCGAGTGAGATCTGGAGGGTCATGAGAGATGACCTTCTGAGCTGGAAGCAGCAAAAGCGTGGAGAGATGGAGGTTATCAGCCTACCCAGTCCTGATGCCAAGAGGCCTACAGCTTCAAATCTCGAAAACCAGACTTATCACAAAGCAGAGGAAAGGACTGCAGCATTTCCACATAATTTAACCTTTTCATCAAGATGTAGAGTTGCCTTGAAGGGCGTGTGCTCCCTGTGATAGCTGTAGTTACCCGATCTCAAAGCTAATAAACATTGAAATTCTACTCTTAACTACCCAAGCTAAATTTCTTCCATTAGAATAAATCTCTATGTGCTGATTTCCGTAAATTCTACCAAAATGATAAGACCATTCTATCCATGCATCTTAATGATTTTTTTTCTCTGTAGCATATACTAATACAAATTTTAAGGAGAAATACAAAAGAGGAGCAAAAAAATCCTGTCTTCACTTTCAACAGATCTCAGGGTTATAATTCACTGGGCCCTCTGCTGCCTGCTTTTGGCACTGAAATCCGAGAAGCCTTTCTAATGTGCAGAGAAAACTTGGAAAAGAGACCATTTCTAGTTAGGCTTTTATCCAACTGTCTAGTTAAAGAAATTAAATTCTTAGATTACATGTTGCATTTCAAAGGTTTAACAAACTGAGTTGTCTTTGAATATTTTGAATAAATTTAGAAAAAACCCTCTCATTCCAATAATCTTGTATGACTCCTCTTCCAAGTCTATGAAGAATGTCCAGAAGACAATAAACTCAGGTAAATTTCCCATGAATTATTGCTTGAAATTATCAAGAGAATTCAGTTGCCTCACTAGAAAATGATAACTGACTTTTCTTTGTGAAAGTTATATTTCCTACTCTTCTAATACATTAAGCCTCTGCTATCTTAAAAAAAAAAGAAGAAGAATCTATTACTAGGTGATAGAGAGGCAAATTTTTGTATCCTTAGATTGATAAAGTTCAACCATTAATTGATGTTTGGCCTAGAAGAAAACTGAGTTGTTTTTTTTTTTTTAAGCTTCAGGGATATCCATTCAGGATATATGCCTTAAAACTCTTGTTTGAAAATGCATCCTCGTGAAGGTTACATGTTATTCCTCACATAGAGTAGCTCTATGTAAAAATATGGTGCAATTATCTGATTTGCCAGCAGTGGACACTGTTACTCTAGTTATCATCACACAGGGACTAGGAAAAAGCCTGCTCAATATCTCAGGAAATGCTTGCTCTTGTATTCCCCTCAATAGTCACATTGGCAACTCTTTTGGAAAAGTAATAAAATAAATTTGGAAAAGAAAAAACAGTGTTACTCTTAGAAACCCAAAGATGATTAAGAAATAAATATTTACATTTTAGATGGTTCTCATTTGACTTTGTGTTATTAATTTATGGAATTTATCTATTAGCTGCAGAATAACCAATCATCATCTGTTTTAAGTATATCCTATGCATCTACAAAAGATCGGTCTCCAGAAAGATGTTGCCCATCAGTGTGAGAAACACACAAAACTATTTGGAAGTGGCCCTGCTTCCAGTCCTGGGTTCCCACAAAGCAGCTCTGCCCCTCTAGACCGACCATCAGTCCTCTCTGATCTTTGTCATCTGTCTGGAAAGAAGCTACCTAAATTCACAAGTCACCATAAATGCCTACTCTGATGTCTGTATTTCTAGGACTTTCTCAGGACAGACGAGAGCAAAACGCCTTTGCAATGCTTGTATAATCAGGTAAGGTGTTTATTTCATCTCCATCCAAAAGCTACCCTTATAAAACAGCTATTCCTTCTCTGATGAGGCCAGAAACATAAGTTCGAACCCTCAGGGCAAGCATAATGGAAATCGGCCTTCAAAGCTAATGGAAATAAAGCTTTAGGCAGTGGCCTCAAAATAGAAAGCCTTTTACTCTCTTCTTTCTTCTCTGCATAGCAAAGGAGAACAACTTGCCCTAATCAGGGTGCTTACTCTGTGCCCAGGTAGGTATTATTATCACTCCCATTTTATAGATGAGGAAACTGAGGCACAGAAAATTAATAGATGGTCTATGGACGTAGGTCTGCTCAGTCGCTCTGTCGTGTCTGAATCTTTGTGACCCCATGGACGGCAGCACGCAGGACTCCCTGTTCTTCACTATTTCCTTGGAGTTTGCTCAGATTCGTGTTCATTGAGTCAGTGATGCTATCTAACCATCTCATCTTTTGCCATCCTCTTCTCCTTTTGCCTTCAGTCTTTCCCAGCATCAGGGGCCTTTCCACTGACTCTCAATATGATGCTCTCTACCTTGTCTGCTGCCATCTACTAGATCGTGAATTGCTTTGGGATAGAAAATATTTGGGGCTTCCCCAGTGGCTAAGTGGAAAAGAATCTGCCTGCAATGCAGCAGATGCAGGAGACGCAGTTCGATCTCTAGGTCAGGAAGATCCCCTGGAGAAGGAAATGGCAACCCATTCTAATATATGTGCCTGGAAAATCCCATGGACAGAGGAGGCAGGCGGGTTACAGTCCCTGGGGTCACAAAGTGTAGGATACCAATGAAGCGACGGAGCACCCAGAAAATGTTAATAAAAGCAGCATGGTGGAAAGACGTGGATATAGACCAGTGGTTCTCACCCAGGGTTTATTCCCCACCTCAAGGGACATTTGTGAATATCTGGAGACATTGTCACGTCGGAGGGAGAGGTGGTACCAGCACTAGCAGGTAGGAGCCAGGGTTCTTGCTGCACATTCTATAAAGCTCCACAGCAAAGAATAACCCAGCTCAAAACGTCAGTGGTACCGAGGTTAGGATGCACTGCTCTAGAGGAAGAGATTGGTTCTGAAGGCAGGCTCCACCACTTACCAGTCGTGTGAACCTGAGCCTTTGGCGTAAGCTCCCTGAATCTCTCTGTATCCTCCCTTACAAACTGTAAAAAAAAAGAAATCTCCTTGACAATTACGGTCATGGCAAAGACTGGATGCTTTTCAACTTCGAAGTATGTTTATACATGTTCAAAGATAGTGCCACCTCGTAGACAGAGCAGAGGTTTTGGAGCCAAAATGATGTGAGTTTTAAAATTTTTCAAACCCTAGTTTTCACCATCTACTAAAAAAAAAAAAAAAAAAAAAAAAAAAGGATGATTTCTACACGAGAAATTTTCCTCAATGTTAAATGAAGTGACGGGCTTCCCCAGTGGCTCAGATGGTAAAGAATCCGCCTGTAATGCAGGAGACCCCGGGTTGATCCCTGGGTCAGGAAGATCCCCTGGAGAAGGAAATGGCAACCCACTCCAGTATCCTTGCCTGAAGGGTCCCATGGACAGAGGAGCCTGGTGGCCTACGGTCCACGGGGTCACAAAGAGTCAGACATGACTGAAGAGGCTGAGCAAATGAAGTAATGCAAAAATCCTCTTAAACTGTCCAACATACAACATATCCTTAAAAGTGACTCTTTCCACTCTTCAAAGTATATGTTTATTATTTCTTGCGTGACTAGTATATTAAACCCACTCACAAACTATATTCCTTCCTTCCCAAAGCAAATCCAGTTTTGTTCGGATGTCTACCTTAATTCAGGCCGCCAAGTGCCTTGGGAAGTGACCCCATCCTCCAAATTCGGGAATGAGACTCCATTAAGCTGATCCAAGGTCAATCCAGTGTACCACACAAGTAATAAATTTAGCATCAGCCATGTGACCTAGTTCTGGCCAGTAAATTCAGGGGAACTTTGCAGAAAGAGGTTTTCGTTCCTAAGTAGTCCCTGGCAGAGACAATCTCATTTTTCCTCTGGAAGTTTCTTTTTTTTTTTGTCTATGGTGCCAGGACCTGCTGTAGTCACTTTGCCACCAGCCTGAGGAGGAAACCCACCCCAGGGATCGCAGAACAGGGACAGAGGCAGTTCTGAATGATGTCACTGGAGGTCATGGCTGAGATGAGTCAGCCTTGTGAACCGCAGTCCCTGTGGACTTACTGCGATATGTAAGAATAAATTTTCTTATTGCTTAAGCCAATTTGATGCAGAGTTTCCATTACCTGCTGTCAAAACACATTCAAACGGTTATCAGTAGAGCCTGGGACCCCATTTCTGTGTCACCATCACCACGGTGTAGATTTCACTCAATCTCCTGTAATGGTTGTATGTGGACAACCATCTAACGGGCTCTGGTGGCTCAGTGGTAAAGAATCTGCCTGCCGATGTAAGAGACGCAGGTTTGATCCCTGGGTGGGGACGATCCCCTGGGGAAGGAAATGGCAACCCACTCCAGAATTCTTGCCTGGAGAATTTTACGGACAGAGGAGCCTGGTGGGCTGCAGTCCATGGGGGTTGCAAAGAGGCAAACACACTTTAGCGACTAAACAACAGCAACAACAGGGTCTAACGGCCATTGTAAAGTGGAACTGGAAAAGAGCAAGAGCGAAGAGCTTTCTGCGCAATCATTTTCTTTTGTTTTGTTTTAAAATTGTGGTAAAATATGCATAACATAAAAATTACCACTGAAACCATATCTAAGCCTAGAGTTCATTAGCATTAAATACTTCCATGTTGTAATCTAAGGACCACCAACACCCATTTCTAGAATCCTTTCGCCTTATAACACTGAAACTCTGTACCCATTAAACAATAACTCCCATCTCCCTCTCCTCTCAGCTCCTGGCAACCACCACTCTACACTCTATGAATTTGACTACCCTTGGTTACCTCAAGTAAGTGGAATCACACTGTATTTGTTCTTTTTTTTTTTTAAGTTCCACCACTTTATTGCTACCAACCCATCTCCCTCCACCCTCGTGCACACATGCTCAGTCATGTGACCCCATGGACTGCAGCCCGACAGGCTCCTCTGTCCATGGACTTTTCCAGGCAAGAATACTGGAGTGGATTGCCATTTCCTTCTCCATGTATTTGCTCTTTTGTGGCTGGCTTATTTTGCTTAGCATAATGTCCTCAAGGGCCATCCATTCCATCCATGTTGTAGCATGTATCAGGACTTCTTTCCTTTTTAAGATGGAATAATAGTCCATTGTATGTTTATACCACATTTTGTTTATCCCATCATCCACCCGAAGATGCTTGAGTTTCTTCTACTTTTTGGCTAGTATGAAAAATGCTGCATGGTTGTAAATAGCAAGTTTGAATATGGCAATCAGTTTTTAACCTCAAATGCATATATAACAGTCTAAATCATGGACTGACAAACTCTGACCCTTATGCCAAATCTAGCCTGAGGTCTATTTTTATAAACAAAGTTTTATTGGAACACACCCATGCCCAGCTGTTCACATATTGCCAAAGTTTGCTTTCACACTGCAGCATAGAGTGGAAGTGTTACAATGAGACCCCAGGGGCCACAAAGTTTAACATGTTTTCTCTGGCCTTTTACACAAAACTTTCACTGACTTTTGGTCTAAAGGATGCTTAATGAATTAGACTCCAAACCAGTCTCTTGCCTCTCTTATTGACCACCTATCCTTCCTGCCTGCAGCCCATCATCTATAAGACTGAAAGATATTCTGAAATGCAAGCTCTACCCCATTAAGCTGCTTTCAGAACTTCAGTAGTTCCAGTCTCCCCCAAAGACGGCACCAGGGCTCCCTGGAACCATCCATAGCATCCTTGATCCATCCCCTCCCCTCCCCCTCTTCAAGCCCCATTTGCCCTTTACTCAATCTCAAGTGCACAGCTCCCTTTGAGGAAGCCTTCCTTAACACTCAAGAACTTTGCAAACACAAACTACTTGTGCAGCCAACATTCAGTGAGTAAATTAACGAACGAACTTTTTAACCACATCACAGCTACCTCTTGGGGAGGTTAATTTCTTATTCTTACCTTTTTGTCACTTAAGCATTTGGATGATTTTCTAAGCCTACTGAAGTTGCCAAACAGAAAGTGCATGAAAATAACTGGGAACTGCTGATGAATTTTATCAGCTCTGGGACTCCTAAATTCAGAGCGATCACTTAGAATGACTCTTTTAGAGATGGTTGGACTATGCATTCTTGGTAATTAGCTTACATTTTAATTTTTGTGTTTTAAAATTACATGTTTTCAATAAAAGTAGTAAGTATCAGACAAAATGTTTATTCTGAATTCCATTCATTGACCTAAAAACCAAAATTTTGTACAATGTTAGGAATGTTGGAGGAATATTGGCTATTAGGAATTAGTAGCCTGTCGTGTCAACATACCGTTGTTGTTCATTTGCTAAGTCACATCTGACTCTTTGCAATCCCATGAACCGCAGTACACCAGGCTCGCCAGTCCTTCCCTACCTCCTGGAGTTTGCTAAAATGCATGTCCATTGAGTGGGTGATGCCATCTAACCATCTCATCCTCTGCTGCCCTCTTCTTTTGCCTTCAATCTTTCCCAGCATCAGAGTCTTTTCCAATGAGTTGGCTCTTCATAACAGGTGGCCAAAGTGATGGAGCTTCAGTATCAGCCCTTCCAAGGAATATTCTGGGTTGATTTCCTTTAGGATTAACTGGTTTGATCTCCTTGATGTCCAAGGGACTCTCAAGACTCTTTTTCCAGCACCAGAATTCAAGGCCATCAATTCTTTGGCACTCAGTTTTCCTTATGGTCCAACTCTCACATCCATACATGACCACTGGAAAAACCATGGCTTTGACTTTATGGACCTATGAGTGTCAACATGGCCGCACTTATGAAAGACAGATCTGATTAAAAAAAACAAAAAAACTATTCTATATATGTGTGTGTGTGTGCTCAGTTGTGGCCAACTCTTTGCAACCCCATGGACTGTATCCTGCAAGGCTTCTCTGTCCATGGAATTTTCCAGGCAAGAATACTGGTGGGTAGCTGTTTCTTCCTCAAGGGAATCTTCCCAACCCAGGGATTGAGCCCAGGTCTCCTGCATTGCAGAAGTACAATTCTATATGTAACTTTCTGTAAAGAGCATAATGTTGTCATTCATGATTAACATTATCTAGAGAGTTTCCTTTTACAGATAAAGTTCTGAATTGACCTAGTGAGATTATGATATATATAGAGGAAGAATTATTTATTTCCCATAATTTTTAATCACTTAATGTTGAGATTTTCCAATAAAGTAATCCTAGAAATAAATCTTTCTTTAAAATGAGTTGTTCCCCCCAAATAAAAGTATTATGTAAAAGGCAATAATTTGGCAGTTTAATGGTAGAAAACAGACTTTCTGAAATAGGACAATTCTTCCAGGGATATTAATGTATATTAATTCAAACTATAAAGCTTTATTTTTAAAGAAAGGGAAACTTTGTTGAGAGGCAGTGATGTCCAGAGAGACCTTGAATATGCATTTCCAATGCATTTTTATCTTTTGTCATCTTTGAGAGTCATATTCAAGAGGTCTTTTTAAATATGCTAAACTTTACCAGAGATGTATAGGAAGCAAAGACTTTTATCTTTGGAAGGGCATATTATATATTACCACTGGAATTTATTTTTATCATCAGTAATTATTAGTCATCAAAATAAATTTAAAAGTATGTTGGTTTCACTACCCAATATACAGAATGCCAAATACATGCTGAAAATTAGTGGTGTTAAACAATTCAATAGGGTTGACCGAGAAAGAGAAAGAATATGTAAATGCGTGTTTGTGTGTGTGTTAGAGAGAGAGAGAGAGACAGAGAAAACGGAAGTGGTTGATAGAACTTCATAAGGTTTTCACTGTCTAAAGGGAAGACTTCTAGACCTCTCTAATGATGTCAGCTTAATCACAAATACGTATATAAAATGAGATTGTTAGTAATAACAGTAAATGAGTTCCCAATGCACAAGCCTCATTAACAACAAAGAAGCAAAAATTAGAGGGTTTTTCTCTTCTTTTAAAAATGTAGAAGTAAGAGAGAAGTTTGACACAATTTTCACATCTGCCAAAGTCCTTATAATTAACACAGTCATCAAACATTTCTGGAATAGGACATGTATCAGTTCTAATGTGCTGCCATGAAATTTTTAACCTTCCTCCAACTTTACAACAGGTATTTTTTTTCTTTTGGACTTAGTATTCTACCCATTTCCAATTCAAGTGACTAAGATGGTCTCAATTGGTACAATTTGAAGAGACATGAAAGAGACAAGATGGATTTCCTTTTCCTTTTGTGTGTTTTGGGATTTGGGGGTTCTGCTACATGAATTATAGGAAGGACACAAGATGATGGCATTTTCCTCCCTCATCAGGGGTTTCACTGTCTTACATTTAGATGACTATTTCTGTGCCTCAGTTTTCCCCTCTGTGAAATGGCCCATGGCTCTCATATTGAGTTTGAATTCTATCCATAACTGAGAAGACGCCCCGACACTTTCCTCTCCCAGGAACCTCTTCTCGTAACCAGATCTCTGTGCTCGTCCTTGTTGTCACCACCGCCCAATGTGAACTTCTGTGATGCCACACTTCAGTGAGTACTAGCTGGCAGCCCTATCTGTCTGCAAAGTTTCTTTGCTACTCTTCCCCCAGGCAGCCTGCTCCCCAATGGCTCGGTGGTAAAGAATCTGTCTGCAAAGCAGGAGACGTGGGTTTGATCCCTGGGGTGGGAAGAGCCCCATGAGGAAGAAATGGCTACCCATTCCAGTATTTTTGCCTGGAAAATCCCCATGGACAGAGGAGTCTGGCAGGCTACAATCTATGGTGGCAAAGCGTCAGCCATGACTGAGCGCGCACACACACACACACACACACACACACACACACACACACAGCTCCTCAGTTGCAGGTCAGCAGAAACTGGAGGGACTGCAGGCATTAGCAGCTCTTTGGGGCCACTGGGTGCTATTTAGCAAGTGAATGCTATTTTCAAACACTCAATTTGGTAAGTGCTAAAAAGTAAAAAGAAAGGAAATTCAGTAAAGACACAAGTGTGTGTGCTAAGTCGCTTCAGTTGGTCCGACTCTTTGCAACCCTGTGGACTTAGCCCACCAGGCTCCTCTGTCCATGGGGATTCTCCAGGCAAGAATACTGGAGGGGGTTGCCATGCCCTCCTCCAGGGGATCTTCCCAGCCCAGAGACTGAACCCAGGTCTCCTGCATGGGCAGGTGGGCTCTTTACCACTAGGGCCACCTAGGAGGCCCAGCAAAGGCACACTGGTGCTTAAAAACGCATGCCCTTTAGTGACTGTGCCGTGGAGATTTTAAAAAGCGCATGCCACTCCCCAAACGCCTAACATTGCACTCAGAAGGATGTTTAAGTATCTCAAAGAACCTAGAGAGGAGTTAGCAAAAGATTTTTAATTGTTAGCAAAAGATTTTTAATTGCTTGGTGTGGGAGATAGTAAGTTCTCACCAGATGGCATCCCACCCATTTTTGTCAAAGAAATCCTGACTGCTTTCACCATGGTGACCTGCTCCACCCCAAGGAGTGAAACACAGTTGCTCTGAACCAACTGTGACTACAGCACCTGCTTTTTTTAAAATTAACTTTTATTGCTGTACCATTGCTTTAGACATTGTGCCAGCTTCTGCTGTCTAGCAAAGTGAATCACCTATACATATACAGATGCCCCCTCTTTTTTGGATTTCCTCCCCATTTTTGTCTCCAAAGGGCCCTGAGTAGAGTTCCCTGTGCTGGACAGGTTCTCATTAGTTACCTGTTTTATACAAAGTACATCAATAGCGTATAGATGTCAATCTCGATCCCTCAATTCACTCCAAGCCCCTCTGCCCCGCTTGGGGTCCATACATTTGTTCTCTACGTCTATGACTATTTCTGCATCCCTTTTCTAGAAACTCACTGCCCCAGGTTTCCCTAGAGAAGTGTGCAGCTGTGGGACCAGTTCCTGACCCATGAGGTGTAAAGGGAAGTCTTCTGGTGGGGAGGAAGGGGTGTGATGGGAGAGGTGCTAGGAAAGATTTTTCCTGTTTTTCTACCCATTTGGCCTGGCCCCTTCCTTCCTCTTTGGGACTTTGGTACAAGACAAAGATTCCTACAGCTCTGGGCTTCCCTTGTAGCTCAGTTGGTAAAGAATCTGCCTGCAGTGCAGGAGACCCGGGTTCGATCCCCGGGTCGGGAAGATGCCCTGGAGAAGGAAATGGCAACCCGCTCCGGTATTCTTGCCTGGAGAATCCCACGGACAGAGGAGCCTGGCGGGCTACAGTCCATGGGGCCGCAAGAGTCAGACACGACGACTTAGTGACTAAACCACCAACTGCCGCTCTAGAAGTCACCTTGTGTCTATGAGGGATTCAATAAGGGCAGGAAAAGCTGAGTTTCTAAGTCAGTGATGAAGTCACTGAACAAGCCTATAGTTTGATCTCCCTCCAGACATTCCAATTTTTTTTTTCAAGTCACATTGTTATTAAGTTACTTATAGTTGAATGCATCCTGACATACTTAGGTACTTTCTAGGCATAGCAACATTATATTATTATATATTCCATAACATAATATTGGAGAAGGAAATGGCAACCCACTCCAGTATGCTTGCCTGGGAAATCCCATGGACAGAGGAGCCTGGTGGGCTACAGTCCATGGGGTCGCAAAAGAGCTGGACACGACTGAGTGACTAAACAACAACAAACATAACATAACACTGTAGCTTAGTCGCTGATTCTCGTTCAGTTCTTTTGTGACCTCATGGACCATAGCCTGCCAGGCTCTGTCCATGGCATTTCCCAGGCAAGAATACTGGAGTGGGTTGCCATTTCCTCCTCCAGGGGATCTTCCCCACCTAGTGATGGAACTTGCGTCTCTTGCTCTGGGAGGCAGATTCTTTGCTACTGAGTCATCAAGGAAGCCCAGATATTATCTAATAATTACTATAATCTCATCTAGCTGTCCTTAGAGAAACTTAAGTTAGGAACTCCAGTAACAGGAATATTGTAGTAACTGGTGTTGATCTGTGCCATTTTCATCTTCTCTATCTGCTAGTGAAGTTCTTAGTGATCAAAAGCATGTCTTTTACTGATTTTTAAAATCCTATCTGCAAACACTACACCTAGAGTGAGGTGCTTGAGAAATACTCAATTAAAATTTGAGTAACTGTCAACCTCGTAACGTCAAGAAACTTAGGATCACAGGACTCAGCCTCTTAGTAAAGTCTCTTTATTCAGCCACAACCTCAAAATACCTTGTAGTTCAAAAGGAAAAGCTAGTTAAGCAATGTCTTTGTTCTCAGCAGGTTTTGTTTTTGAATGTCCAATTCAACCTTAAAGAAGTGTTCGATTATGAGATTAACTAGACATAGTTCTTGCTGTAAGGAGTTTTTAAGCTAATGGGAGAATAGGTCTGCATAGTGAAAAGAAAACGGTGGCTTACATGGCATGGTAGCAGGAAGAGAAAGGGGTTATTCCTCACTGAAATGTTCACATGCTCTACACAGGAGACAAGCTGAGCTCCACTTTGAAAGCTGAGCAAATTTTCAACATGTAAAGCACATCTATCCAAGACATACAGATGGTCCACAGGTACACGAAAAAAATGCTCAAAATCACTAATTATTAGAGAAACGCAAATCAGAGCTACAATAAGGTACCACCTTACTTTGGTCAGAATGGCCATCATTAAACAATATACACAAAACAAATCCCCAAGAGGGTGTGGCGAGAGGAGAAGCCTCAACACGGTCGGTGGGAATGTAAATTGGTGTCGCCCCTTTGGAGAAATGAATATGCAGTTTCCTAAAAAAAACTCAAAATCAAGTTGCCATAGGATCCAGCACTGAACCACTGAATCACTTTGCTGGACGGCAGAAAATAACACAACATTGAAAATCAACTATACTTCAGTGAAATAATACAAAGCACATATCAGTTAAAATGAGAGTGAAGAATGAAGATTCTACCTAAAGAGAATAGCTGGAGCAACAGGATAGATTTTTGCCAAAAAAAAGAAAAGAAAATGTGATGCAAAGAAAAGAGTATAGTAGGATAATCAGATTTAAGATCATATTACAGAAGATTTTGTAGTTAAGGCTCAGACCATTGTTCTTCATTAAGAAAAAATGCAACACTGTCCAAGGTTTGTGACCAAATAATCAGGTTAATATAATCAGATACATGTTGTAGAACATAGTTAGACTAGTAAAGAGGTGTTATTAGAGTGCAAGTTAAGACATTTGACCAGCCTAAGACGAGATTGAAGGACGTCTAAGTATAGACTATGGTAGTGGAAACAGGAAGAGAAGAAATTTAATTCCATTTTCTCAGTCTTCCCAGTACCCAGTTATAATCTCCAAATTGAAGTGTCAGTAATTATGTTGATAAGCAAATCACTGCCTGTATATATTCAACAGGATCTAGGAAACTGGAAACGTTAAGGAATGGAGGGGAAGAATCAGACTCAATTTATATCTCCCAAGAAGATGAGAATATCCCATTTGTTCAGAAAAGATGAATTTCAGCATTTAATCATCTTTTTATGAATGCTCAAGCTTGTTGGATTTCCAACTCATCAATATCAAGCCTCCAGATTTCACCAACACATAATTTGACAATCCTCAAATAATAACAAAGATTTTAGTAAGAATTTCGATTTGGAATTCAACTGCTAAGTGCGTGACCTGCCCTTACAGCAGTAGGTATGACATCACCACAATTCATTTATTATTAATGTTGTCAGTAACAGCCTTAATCATCCAGACTATACTTATCCTTTTTGGTTCCTCTTTGCATTTCTTAATACCAGCAAGAGAATAATATTTACATGTCATATTAAATTTCTTTGAATCACCTATTAAATATTTGACAATGGCCAATATATCATCGACTACAGTTTTATTATATTAATAAAACTGTTCCACTTTGTCTGCTAGCTTGTGCTTCATAAATTTATACACTGTATTTAATTAAATCCCATCAACATTTATGAGGTGCCTACTATGTTAACCATGGGATGATATGTTGTGCATTAAACGTTTTTATCTTTAAAATAGGCATGCAAACAGTATATTACTATGCCACTGCATAGATAAAGGAAATTAAGAATGAGAAAATAAGTTGTCCATAATCTAATAACAGTCATTGGTAGAGCTGCTCAAATGCTCCCAGTAAATGCAAAAAGAGACAAAATATTTTTCCTATGGTCTTGTTCCTTGTTCTTTTTCTCTTTCCTTCCCTTCTCTCTCTCTTATACATTATATTATCTCATTTTAGATGTTGAAAATTAAACTCTTGCTACAGTGACACATTTAATTGTGAGACTAATGAGACCATAGCTAAATGTAATCAATATAGTCAAGATAATCAAGATAACATGTAGGAATATAATCAAGAATCTGCTTCATGAGTGCAGATGGTTTCCAAGCTACAAAGAAAATACTGAACCCCAAGGACGGCCTGCATTTCCCTGTGTTTCCTTCCAGGGACTTAAATTTGCATATAGAGATGGGAGTTGTGATGCAAAACAAAATCTAAACAAAGGAAATATGAATCAATATCCCCTGGATACTGCGTCTAGCTTGTCTCATTTCGAAATTAGTTCTGCTTTTTGTAAATGAGGTACAAAAGTAAATGGATAACTAGTTATCCTTTCTGAGCAAAGAAAGCAGAGGTGAAGCAGAAGCCGTGAAGAAAGTAGATCTTTTCTTTCCCCCAGGTTTATTGCGGTGTGATTGATGATGAAAATTGTAAGATATGGGGCTTCCCTGGTGGTCAGTGGTTAAGGATCTGCCTGTCAATGAAGGTGGCAGATCCTTGGCCTGGGAAGATCCCACACGCTGTGGAGCTACTAAGTCCCTGCCAAAACTACCAAGCCAGCGCTCTAGAGCCGGGGAGTCACAATACTGAGGTCCGCACGCCTAGAGCCTGTGCTTCGCAACAAGAGAGGAGGGAAACGTCTCTCTTCACAGCCGGTGCAGTGAAAAGCCTGTGCGCAGTGAGGAGAAGCCCCTATAGCCACCTAGAGAAATGCAATGCAACGAAGATCCAGCGCAACCAAAATTAAATAAATAAATCTTGAAAAAAAATTTAAGATATTTAAAGCCTACAACACGGTGATTTGGCATATGTATACGCTGTGAATATTCATTGAAAGGACTGATGCTGGAGCTGAAACTCCAATACTTTGGCCACCTGATGCAAAGAGCTGACTCATTGGAAAAGACCTTGATGCTGGGAAAGATTGAGGGCGGGAGGAGAAGGGGACGACAGAGGATGAGATGGTTGGATGGCATCACCGACTCCACGGACATGAGTTTGAGTAAACTCCAGGAGTTGGTGATGGACAGCGAGGCCTGCTGTGCTGCAGCCCATGGGGTCACAAAGAGTCGGACATGACTGAGCGACTGAAATGAATTGACTGAACTGATACACTGAAAGGACTTCTCTTCACTAAATTAATTAAATGCAATCATCACCTCAGGTTTGCCCTTTTATTTTTTCGATGAGATTATTTAAGATTTATTCTCCTAATAAATTTCAGTTATATAGTACAGTGTTATCTACTCTAGTCATCATATTTATACATTAGGTCCTCAGATCTTATTTTTTTCAATCATTGAAAATTTGCACCCCTTTACCAACCTCTCTGTATTTAACACCCTTCACACCAGGCCTTGGCAACCATTTTCCTATTCTCTGTTTCTCTGACTTTGACTTTGTTTTTAGGACTTTTTATATGTTTTTAGATTTCACATATAAGTGATCCCATGCAGCATTCGTCTTTCTGCTTACGTCCCTCAGCATAATGCCCTCCAGGTCCATCTATGCTGTCATAAGTGGCAGGAGTTCCTTCTTTGTAAGGCTGAATAATATTCCATTGTGGATACAGACCCTCTATTTTTATCCATTTATTGATCCACAGTCTTGGGTTGTCCAGTGTTGTGAATAATGCTGCAGGGATCATGGGCGTGTAGACATGGCTTTGAGAGAATCCTTTCATTTCCTATGGACACATTTCCAGAAGTGGGATTGCTGGCGCAGGAGAGTAGATCTTAAAGCTTACCAGCCCCCCACCCCTCAATGCACAAACAATGGCAATTACGTGAGGTAAGGGTGGCATTAACTAACCTGATTGTAGTAATCATTTTGTAACACACACGTGCACCAAATCATTAGTGTGTACGCCTTAAAATTACACATACTATGTGTTTATAATAAAGCTGGAAAGAGAAAACTTATTAAATAAAATAGTTTTTTAATTTAAAAAATATAAAAGAGAAAAGAAGCTTAAAGGAATGCTTGAGAAAATTACTTATTCTAGAAATGTAAGAGTGTGGTAAGTCTGCTTAAACTCGAATTAATAGCTAACTAACCCAGTCTCTGATTAAGAACACCACGCATCAACACAATGCTATCTATAACGCTTAGTTCTTTGACAGGAGCACACATCTAGCGCTTACATAACATTCATTAGGTTTTTTCTCTAACAGAGCATCTCGGTGTGTGGCCCTGGGTTTCCTGCATCAAAGTCACACTGCATAAACCTTAAAGCTCATGTCTCCTGTGTTCAGCTCAGATCTATGGAATCACCAAGAATAGCTGAGGATGGAGTCACTCCTTCTGTTGCATTGGAATATCTAAAGGGAATTTTTTTTTTAATTAACATTCTATTTATTTATTTTAACTTACTAGTTAATTTATTTTTGGCTGTGCTGGGTCCCTGCTGCCATGCCCAGGTCTTCCTCAGTTGCGGTGAGTGGGGGCCACCCCTTGTGGGTTTCTCTTTGTTGTGGAGCACAGGCTCAATAATCATGGGGCATGGGCTTAGCTGCTCCGCAGCATGTGGGGTCTTCCCTAAGGATCAAACCCATGTCCCCTGCATTGACATGGAGATTCTTAACCACTGGACTACCAGGGAAGTCCCAAAGGGATGGTTAATTACTCTGAAATAAGCCTCATACACATGCGGTTTGAGAGCTCCTGCTCTATGCTTTCCTTGACTGTTTTCCTAACGCTTCCCCTCTGACTACATTAAGGTTTAAATGTGTGCCAGCATCAGTTTCTGCAGCACAGGCGGAGCGTCATCATTTCAAGGTCATGCCGTGTGAACTTTTATGTTGTGTGGGAGGAACTTACTGCTTCTCGTGAACAACTCACACAACAAGAACAATGGAAACGCTAGAAGTCATTAAGCAAGCAAATCTGTTCTTTAGATGCTCTCCTTTCATAGCTTCTTCTAAATTAAGGTTGTTCCTTTAAAGACCCTGGGCATGGAATGGTTATGCACCTGTGTTTCAGCTTCTCTCGATACCATCTTTGGGGCGATACCACATCTTGCTGGTGACGTCTTTGTAGCGCTGTTGAATTCTCTACAGAATCTATCTCATGCCTTTAGACACAGTAAGGGCCAGATAGGTGCCTGCTGCCTGTTTAGAAGGAGAAGAAGCTGATAAATTAATACTCAGGATAAGATGGGGTGGTGCCTGGGCACACTGGGGACAGGAGAGAACCATTTTTTTCTGAATTTGCACCTCACCTACGCTTAGAGGATGAGACGGATGGATGGCATCAGCGCCTCAATGGACATGAGTTTGAGCAGACTGGGAGACAATGAAGGTCAGGGAAGCCTGGCGTGGTGCAGTCCGTGGGGTCACAGAGTCGGACAAGACTGAGTGACTGAACAGCTACGGCTGTAGTGTAGATGAGTCACTGGGTCAATGACCAGACGATGAGCTTGTGACTCGGTGCCAACATGTTAAGATATTTTTTAAAATGACTGTCTACCTTTTACTAGCTAAGATTGATGACTTGGAGGGGAAACTCTAATTGATTACATATTACAACCAATTTCAAACAAGTGAAAGTGCAGCAATAAATAGATAAATCTTGTCTCAGAAATGAAGATAAATGAGTTATAGGTGAATAAAGGTGAATCTGTGATGTAATGGCTATGCCTAATTTATGAGGAGTGTTGTCATAAATCTGACAAGAAGTCTGAAAAATATCGCTTCAAATATTTTTCCCAACCTACCAAACTGGAATGCAACATTTTAACTGTTGGATGTACAAAATACTGTTTTCTTATAACAGCTATTGCACACTTTTTTTTTAAGATCTAAAAGGAATATATTGATGAAGGCCCCACAGCTTAAGAGGTCTAGTACTTTATGTTTGAAAATGCCCTGAAGTTAAAACATCAGAGCAGGGAGCTGCGAAATGAAGTTACCCCTGCTCCTTTTCGCATCTCATTCATTCTTTAGTCATTCATTCATTCTTTTATTCATTCACTCATTCATCCCATTAGCAGACTGTTTATGATGTGAGCATTGTTTGAGTTGAATAGAGCTGGGAATTTGAAAGCAGTGGTGGGGAGGCACTTTCAGGAAATGGATTTCTAACGGCAGGTTGCTTCCCATCCATACTTCAAACTGAGGATAACTTTGGTCAAGAAAAAAGAGAAGGACATACCCCGTTATCATAGAACTCACCAGCTGACAAGGGTAAGAACTGCTGATGAAAGAGAGGGTGGGGGATGTTTGGCCAATAGGCTCCATGTTTGGGGACATTCACAGATCCTTCTTCATAAATAGATGGACCGCATAGGTCTTCTAAAACTATCTTTATCCAATACTCACCTCCTAGTTGGCACTCATAAAGTACTGGTAAATTAATAAATAACAGATTTATCTGACCCTGTGACTCTGACTGAAGGATAAGAAACGGTACTGTCAGTGTTTCTGGCTGCCCTCATTTGGACAGTCTCGGGCCAGTCCACTGCCTTGGACGGCCTCTGGCGCTTTGTGAATATTCTTTGCCAGCAAAGGAGCAGTTTAGAGGGGTCCTTTGGAGAGCCTATGCAATCGGCTGGTGGGGCCCCCCCTTCATTCATTACTTATGCCACTGCACAAAGCCCGCCTGGCTTCTTATGACTATTTTTCACCCTCAGTTAAATTCAAAGCTGGCATATGTCCATCTGTTTTAAATTTTGGTTTTTGTTAGTTTTTATATGAAGGATTTTCTGCCCAGAGGAACAAAGCAGCATCTAATTAGGTAACAGGAGAAAAAGGCAGAGAGTTGTGATGACTGGGGATGAAAGAAGGGGTGGCCAGGAAGGTCGTTCCTTTGTCCGAGCACGAAACACCCCACATCCCGACAGTGACCTCAAAGGGCCAAGACGGAACGTCCTTTTTTTCATTATTCGTCATGTTATTAATGCAAACAGTCATTGTTATGGATGCTCTTTCTTCCGGTTTTATTATTTGCCTCATGACAATCTCTGAATCTCCCTCGACTGTATGTTGTTCTAGTCAAAATAAATACCATGTAACAGCTTTTTCTAATTGGCTCCACTGGCTGTCAATCCTCGGAGGAGGCGGGGCGGGGGGGGGGTAGTCGGGAGAAGATTTGGGTCTCATGTTTTCAAGATGAGTGGAGGCTCCCAAAAAAGATACATATTTGTCAGCTCTTACAGGAACCATACTTGGGAGATGTAGACCTTGAACTCAAGTGCTTTCTTTCTGTTTCTATCTTCAGCACATTCAGAAAACATTTCATCAAGGCAACATGTTCCCAGGATATTTTTGAAAGTAATTCCCCCCACACACCCTACACCTTGCACTTTGCATATGGCCCTTCATGCAAAGACATTTTTGAGATATTCCTGTGATTTTATCTGTCAAGAGGACCCTCTGAGTGACATTTAAAGACTGGGGATCAATCACATATGCAGATACTGGAATCCTAGATGAGAAAAATCAGAGGACCATGGTTTTATACTTTTCTCAGTGATGTCTCCAGGTACTTTGGGGGGCATATAGAAATTCTCTAGACAAAATTAAATTTCAGTTCAGTCAAGTGTTTTTAAAGCTACACAGCACTTCTAGGCTGGGAGGAGTGATGTTTTGTTGAGAGGGTCTAATGAGAAAGTTATTTCCTGGTATAAAGTGGCTTCTCCTATGAAATCAAGTCAGTGATGGTATACTGCAGCAGATATATTAACATTTGAAATTGTTTAGTGCATCAGATACATACAAGTGTGCATTCTATGTAGCAGGGCATGGCCACATTTTCTGCCCTCACATTTTCCATGGAGCTAGGGATCCCAAATGGGAATTTAATACAGAGTAACCCGAGGAATGGGGAAGAGAAGAGCTCTCCTCTATCAATGTTATTTTAAGCTTCCAGGATAAATCCCTGATGAACCAGATCGAACACAATAATAGGTGAATATAAGATTATATGCTTCCAATAAAAACCTGCTTTCCATGGGGATCTGAGTGTTCGTCTGTAAGCACAGCATGTAGATGTCTTCCATCTTTTTCCACCTGACGTCCCAACATCAAAGGAACTTGTTGACTCAACAGTAGATATTGATGAGGCTCCCTGAACACTGAACAGCTACCAGACTTAGCCTGTTTCAAAGCCATTGGAACTATAAGAGCAGCTGGAAATATTAAAACAAATGCAGAGGTCTTGCTATTTAGTTATGTGAAAACAGGCAACCAATTTCACGGCTCTTCTTGCCCTAGGTTGTGATATTTCAGCAGAAGAAAGGCAGATCTCAGAAACCACAGCGTACTTGCTTTATCAATAGCATTGATTCCCTTCAAATTCTTCTCTAAATTCAAAATGAAAGTGATAGTCGCCCAGTTGTGTCCGACTCTTTGTGACCCCAAGGACTATAGCCTGCCAGACTTCTCTGGCCCTGGAATTCTCCAGGTAACAATACTGGAGTGGGTTGCCATGTTCTCCTCCAGGGCATCTTCCCAACCCAGGGATCAAACCAAGGCCTCCTGTATTGTAGGAAGATTCTTTACTGTCTAAGCCACTATTCAAAATATTTAGGAGTAAAAGTGCCTTGAGAGGTCATTCAATCCGGCTTTCTCTTTTTCACACTTCTAGAAGAAAAAGAAATTCACCTTTCACCCTCATTACTCATTGCAATCTTATTGATAAAGTCTTTCTTTCAAAGATTTTTGGAGTTTTTTTTTTTACTTTGAGGGGAGTAAACCAAATGCAAGAATAATGGCATAGGGATTTTTTGCTTGGGGAAATATTCAACTGTACTGAAAAACAGTAGATTTGGTGGATAAGCTTTGGTACAGAAAACTGTAAACTGGAGATCTGATATATATTATCAGAAATCTTGATTTGCTAGGTGGGTTGGACAAATGACCCTTTAGCACTGTAGTTTTTCTTCCTTTAAAATGGGAAAACTATCTTCACCTTTCATGGACATACGATCTCTAGCTGATAGAACACATCCCAAAAAATGCACTTAATTTTACTTTCTTTACTTCTGTTTTTAAAGTTCTTGAGAAAGCATTTGACCAGCTGGTTTGGTACATAATGTGAACTGAATAATACACATGCATGTTTAAAAAAAGTTATCCTCTTCCTCTAGAGGTCGTAGTCATGGAAACCTTCTAATACTTTTAAGTGAAACATAGCCATTCTTTCAAAGGAAACTTTAACATCATTTACAAAGACACTGCTCTATGAAACAAGGTAGGTTGGCATCGAGATTGTCTCCTTTGCTGCAGTAGTTATCCTACTCTCTCTTTTATACTTGATACAGAAGTCTTGATATTGTGGTGGCTGCTATTCAATTAATTTGCTAATTACTGTCACACTTAACTTTCTCACCTATCCCTTTAAAGGTCTGAAATTTTATTTTTATCAATATTTTTTAAAACTCAATATCATTTATTACAGTCATTGAATGTTGCTGCCAGCCCTACAGGCTGGTTAAGAAATCATGTGTCTTATCCATCTTGATTTGTTGTAGATTCTGCTATTTAGATACAAGACCATAACTCTGTCCTTAGACACAGGGAATAGAAATAGATAAGTTAATGCCTGTCCAGTGTTCAGAGTAGCAGAATAGTTACCAACTGAACATTCACTCTTTGAGCCCACCCATGGGACTCATAGATAGTTCCTCCTCTTCACAAGAACTTTCAGAGTTAGGCATTCCTTTTTAAAGATTTTATTTTTCAGAGTTAGGTCTTCTTTTCTCTGGCTTGATGATGAGGCTCTTGAGGCTCAGAAAGGTGAAGTAACTTGCTTAAGGTCACACAGCCAGCCAGTGATAGAGCCAGAACTCCCCACAAACGTCTGACTCTAAAGTTTCCTGTTGCCGCATACTTCTCCTATGATATTGCAATTGAACACAGCAGTCATTTAAAGTTCATGAACATAAACTAGCTTCATGACTGGGCAGTCCACATATGCCACTGCAGTGCTTCCTAACAATATTTTAAATGATCAGTTACCTGAAAATGATATCCCTTTAGCTATCTGAAACAGAGTTGCAACATGGCACAACTCCAGGGGCCATTGAAAGTGAAACTTGCCGGTGGAATTCTCCAGGCCAGAACACTGGAGTGGATAGCTGCTCCCTTCTCCAGGGCATCTTCCCAATCCAGGGATGGAACCCAGGTCTCCTGCATTGCAGGTGGATTCTTTACCAGCTGAGCTATTAGGGAAGCCCAAGAATACTGGAGTGGGTAGCCTATCCCTTCTCCAGCAGATCTTCCTGACCCAGGAATCGAACTGGGGTCTCCCGCATTGCAGGTGGATTCTTTACCAGCTGAGCTGTGAGAGGGGGCATAATTCCCATCATATTCTGTAAGAATAACCCCTCCTGGAGTCGTGCATTTCAGACCCTGAGCAGCCATCCACATCAGCCCTGATGGTAAACTCTTCCTGACTCAGTGGTTAAAAAACAATCCCGTGGGTAGTGAAAAAGAAAAAAAAAGAGGTCAATAAATCGGACCACAAACACAATTTGTGTTTTACAATTCTCAAGCCAGGTGGCACTAGTCGTAAAGAACCTGCCTGCCAATGTAGGAGACATAAGAGATGCAGGTTCAGTCCCCGGGTCAGGGAAGACCCCCTGAGGGAGGGCACAGCAACCCACTCCAGTATCCTTGCCTGGAGAACCCCATGGACAGAGGAGTCTGTTGGGCTACAGTCCATGGGGCTGCACAGAGTTGGATACGACTGAAGTGACTCAGCACACAAGCCAGAAACCCAAGTAATGTACTGTAAAGTAGTTGACATGTTTCCGATGAATGGATGTACACCCAGGCCCAAAAAAGGAATGAAAGATTTCTCACTGAGTGTCAATGGATGTGTGGGTGTGTGCTCACTCAATCGTGTCTGACTCTTTGTGACCCCCTGGACTGTAGCCCACCAGGCTCCTCTGTCCATGGGATTCTCCAGGCAAGAATACTGGAGTAGGTTGCCATTTCCTCCTCCAGGGGATCTTCTCAACCAGGGATAGCACCCAGGTCTCCTGGGTCTCCTGCACTGGTAGGCAGATACTTCACCTCTGTGCCACCTGGGAAGCCTGTGCCAGGGGATAAATAAGCCAAATTTCTTGGGGTATGAGCTGAGAGATATAGGATAGTGTCGGAAGACAAGTTTGCCATACGAAACAGGAGAAAGCAGATGACAGTAGTGAGGGCAAGAGAAGGGGGGGCGCCCCCCCAGCTCTGCTTCAGACCCTCAGCCACACAGGGGGACCTCCGAACATCAGTGAGCTAGTGGGGTTAATGAATGGAACTCTGATATCCACCCCATCCCACTCCAGCTGTGCTCCCAGTCACATTTCATGTCCCTCTTCTCTGCCTTCCTGCACCCTCCCGGCCTCCTCTGCTCCACACCAGCTGCTTTCAGCCAGCGGTCCTGCCCTGCCTTTCACAGCGGCCTTCCCCTAGCCTCGGGCCCAGCTAACCCTCTGCCCCGCTTCTCCAGTGGATCGATTCCACCTCTGCCTGGTGAAATCCACTCATACCTCAGATTCTCACCATGCACCCCAAGGAGAGTTCTCCATTCAGAATTCATTCTCTTCTGTTCTCACTGCACTCGAAACCTCTATCCCCCCACCCTCCACTTTTGGCCCTAATTATTGAACCACATGTCAGCTGCCATGATTACATGTTTTGGCCTCTGGAAGACATAGCTGTGTCTTTTAGCACAGTTCTAGCCTCCATGAGATTGAACAGAGGTCACACACGGGGTAGCTATATTACAAATATTTTCCACTAATGGCATCTTAAATGACCGTCATGTTCCAGGCTTCAGGCAGAGCCTTTCTCTTTGAAACATAGGCTTGCTTGGCCTTCTTTGAAAGGAAGGATGTTGCATTTCAGAAGGGTAGCTTACTGAAATCAAAAGGTTAGTGTCAGAACCAGAATCCTGTACAGGCCCATCATAAGTCCATGACCCTTCTATTCTTCTATTCTGTTCTTTTGATGGGGAACGAAAGCCAGTTAGATGAAGTAGAGAAGAGCTAATATTAGCCCATTTGAATATATATACATATAGACATGTATATATATATACACACACACACATATACACATATATGTATGTATATATACACATACATATATTACATCGAAACCTGTATTAAATTTCAGAGCGATGTTTGGTGTTTAGAACAATTAACCTGGGTTATTATAAGCATGCTTCACCTATTAAATGTGCTCTGTTTTAGAAGGTAGAAACTTATACAACACATCACTGATTTCTCTTAGTTCATTAATTTGCATGCTTGACTATTCAGAAACCAAACAGTGGAGGTCAATTGGCCAATTATCTAAAAATTGTATAATCCAATGATTTCCAAATTTTCTCAATTCATAGCACTCTAAGGTGTCTCAGCAGTTTCTTTTCACTACACTCTAAGCCAAAAGGAATATCTTACAGTCCCATTTATTAAGTCATTAAGTGAAAACAATTTAGTAAGCATTGATGTCCTAACAATTTAGTAGCCAACTGAAAAAAAATAATAGAATCATGTTTTAATTTTATTCCTTAGACAGGCACAATGACTAACAGGTTAGATGCTCTTATTAAGCACTGTAAAGCTGCTTATGCTTTAGAATCATATTTTCCTGATATGTCTCCCTTATTTCCAATTTCTCACTAATTTTTCTTGCAATATTTGCTTTCAGTCAAAGCATCTGCTAACAAACCACTTTTTCAGAGATAGGACACTACTGAAAGGAAGACGGCAAGATCTAATACAGAAGATATCAACGACCCCAAGCTAGTACCTGATGGTGTTCAATAGATGTGGCATATGTTTATGTTTCATTGAAATTTTTTAAATTGCACACAGCATCACCGGGAGCTTGCAGTGGCACCCTGGGGTGCTTTAGTACGTAGTTTGGGAAACGAGTGCAATCAGTATACTTCATGTAAGATATTTTACATAAATAATTTTATAATATTTTCTATTGCCAGTTAAGGTTTATATTTAATCTACTTATAAAAATGCGCTTAATACAGAAAGGTATAGAAACCATGATTACACAGCTGTAAAGGGAACAGACCCATGTAACCTCCACCCAAATCAAGGAAAAGAACATTAACAACAGCCCATGAGAATCCCTGAGGCTCCATTTCAGCCACTGACCCTGTGCCCTTAAAGGTAATTACTATCTACTCCTCTAAAGCCATATATGAGATCTGCCTGCTTATGAACATACAGTGCCTGTCTGAAGCAGAGCCATTTTGGAGTTTCAGTGAATTGTATTTATGGCTGCTTCTCCATCATCTTCCCCAGCTCCCCACACTGTGAAGTCGCTCTGAAGACTGAGCCCAAGTTGGTTTAAAGGCTCAGGAATGAACTTCTTACCTGAATCAAAAGCAACCACCCCACTGCATTTCCTGACCGAGGGGGCAAGTGACCTAACGTGACCCAATCAGAAAAAGGCCCCCGGATTTTATTTCCTCCTTCTCTTCCTCCTTCGTTTCTTCCCTTTTTTTTCTCTCCTTTCTTTTCCATTTTTTTTTTTAATGTGACACTTTCTCTGTTTGAAGTGGACAAGAAAGTAGGTGGTCCCAGGAATGTTGACATTAATCCTGCAAATGTACACTGAACTAGCTTTGGGACAGAACCAACATCACAGAAGGCAGATTGGAGAAAACATACAAACAAAAATCACAAAACAATATATGCCCCACAGTGTCACCATAGGGCCACCGAGTCACAGCTGCACTTTATGTAAACTAATAAATTCCAATTTCATATAAGTCAGTTTGAGTTTTTTCAACTTATATACTTATCAGATCGTAAGATTAGCTAGATGTCAGCTGGCTGGAAACTTCAGTCATGTAAAACAACCCAGTTCCCAATGTGGAAAACCTAGAATATCATTTTCCCAACAGAAAAGAAAATGCTAGTGAACTAAAATTTCCATTTGAAAGACCAATCAGCTAAGCCAGTTTTTGCTATAATTATGTTATATTTCTGGGGCTCCTTTACTAACCCTCCACTCCTTCCTCCTGCAAAAGAGGGACACTCAAACATGTTAACCAAAATGGGGGTGCTTTCTCATAGATTTACATTAGTCTGTTGGGTGAAATTTTCCATTCGCAATAGACAAATCTCCTCTTTTAATAGACGTGTATTTTCAAAGCAAACCCCCCTCACTGTCCTTATCTTGTTAATGAAGTTCTGTTAATCTGTAATCTTACCTGTAATCTGTACAGAACAAGAATATTTGAAGTGGCATTTTCTTGACATTTCTATCCTACTATAATCACACTCTTTAATTGCCTCTGCCTCATCTGCATAGTAGAACTGAAGCCCCAACCTAGTTTCTGATTTTAATCAGAATTCATGGAGCCAGAAGTATCACTAAACATCATTCAGAAAATACTGCTATCAAAGACATTTTCCCAATGCTTTAAAAGGCAAAAGCAAACCATATTTTTTTTGGATGCATGAGACAAGTGCTCGGGCCTGGTGCACTGGGAAGACTCAGAGGAATCGGGTGGAGAGGGAGGTGGGAGGGGGGATCGGGATGGGGAACACATGTAAATCCATGGCTGATTCATGTCAATGTATGACAAAAACCACTACAATATTGTAAAGTAATTAGCCTCCAACTAATAAAAATAAATGGAAAAGAAAATGGTCATTTGCATACATGGCAAAAAACCCAAGGGATGGTTTTTAAATTAAATTAAAAAAAAAACAAACAAAAAAACCTGAAAGCCCAAATGGACTTTTTCAGCCTTAATACAGAAGTACAAAACCTGATTAGGATGTACCTCTTAAATTATTAGGCTGATAACATCATCTGAATTCATTAGGCATTTGCAAAAAGCAATGATGCTTCTAATAAAATGTCAGGTCTACTTTCAGAGGATCTCTGTTGAATAAATTACCTCTGTCAGGTTGCGAAGGGCTCCTGCGGTTCCCAAAGCCAGCCAGTACATACCCCTAATGGATGAGTCCTCCCCTGAGGGTGATAATTCACTCCCCCTCGCTCCCCAAAGGCCAGCACCAGCTGCACGTTGTATCACCCCTGCCAGAAAGTCATGTAGGGACTTTTCCTGGAGGGATGGCCAGTGTGTGTTGGAACCTATACAGAAGCAGCAGGGCAGACAGTGAAGAGGACCAGGAGCCAAGGCAGCAACCACAGGCCAGCTCCCTTTAGGGAAACTTGCCACCACAAACCCTGTTGCCTGAGCAGAGAATAAAGAGCAGGCAACGCCAGCAGTTAGGGGTGTGGTCCCGAACACAACCTCCTTGGTCAGGCCTCCCAGTGCAAATCCTGCGGGAGCAACGACTAGCCGCGTGGCCCTCAACGAGATGCTCAACAGCCCTCTGGTTCCGTTTCCCTGAGTATAGAAATGGGAAAAATAACAAGACCTATTTCTTGAGGTAGTTATGAGAATTAAAAGAATGTGTGTAAAGTGCTTATAGCACTTAATTAAGCAGCACACGGCTGTGGTAAAGAAATAAATTAGAAAGTAGGACTAACGTTTACAGAGACTGTTTACTGCAATTTTACTCTTTTCTTGATCCCACAAAGGGGAAGGAATGAAACTGTATTGAATTTATTTAGCAAGACAGGTCTTACAGCTCATCTATCTCCCTGGATTCCCTTTAAAAAAATTCAAAATAGGCATTATTGGCTCCAATTTACAGAAGAGAAAAATGAGGCGCAGAGAGTTTATGTGATTCTCCCCAGTGCTCTGTGATTTGCATCCAGTTCTCTGTGGATCCAAAATCAAAAGTGATTTTTCCATCTCACAACCTTGTAAGCCAAAAGTTAGAGTAGGACGGGACACTTGAAACTGACATAGAAAGAGGACATACAGAAGGAAGCAGATAAAGACAAATACGAAACAGGTTGAAGGCTACGGGGAGGGTCTCTCATTTCTACTGTCACAGTTAAAGTCAGTGCACCCCGTGGAGTGAAAAAGAATACAGCTTTACACAAAACTGGTTAATGATGACCTTGCGTGTGAGCTCAGTCACTTCAGTCGTGTCCAATTCTGTGCATCCCCATGGACTGTGGCTCGCCAGGCTCCTCTGTCCATGGGATTTTCCAGGCAAGGATACTGGAGTGGATTGCCATGCCCTCCTCCAGGGGATCTTCCCGATCCAGGAATTGAACCCATGTCTCTTACGTCTATTTGCATTGCAGGTGAGTTCTTTAGCACTCTAGCGCCACCTGGGAAGCCCTAATGATGAACAGGAGATACCAAAAAAGAAACGGAAGCAAGAACAACATGGAAACCCACTCAGATGACAATGCAGAGCCATTTCCTACAAGCAGAGGGCAAAGTAGAACTAGAATAAGCACTGGAAGAAGCATAGAGACTTCCACATTCCCATCTGAGCTGTCAGTCAACATTTAATTGTTGGCTGCAGAGAAAGCAGCTGCCCACCGTCAGTCGCAAGTCAAGCAATAGACTTTTTGTTAGATAGAAGCGCCAAGACTCACAGTGTTATTGCTACTATTTATAAAGAATGAAAGGATTAATTATCTGCAAGTAATGCCAGCTCATTACTTCTGGCATTCTCCAGGGGAAAAAAACAACCTGTTGTTCCTAAACAGATAAATGTGCAAGGAAGTCTGGTTTAATTAACTAAAATTGCAAAAAGGCAAGGTAATTGTTTCTAATAATTTAAGTTACCTAAGGAAAATATATACATAAAGACTATTATATTTATTCTGACTTCCGTGGATTTAAGGGGTAGTTTTATATTACTCATTAGAACAAAAATGGCAAAAAAAACAGAGCTTAAAGACATGCAAAGGTTTTCTATTAAAGTAGTCCTGTTGAAAACCCCTGCTTCTGTGAGAATGTAAAAGGAGTCTACTAAAAGTGGAGATAATGATAAAATTTAAACTGGAACATCATAATGATTTTAATAAAAATGCTGTTGGAAAGCAGTGAATAAGGGAATAATTTCCACATGTGGGTTCATACTTGATTTGTCTAGAAATTTCAGGGCTTTGGAAGAAGTGACTCTTTTCTCAAAAACATCCCTATGGATTCCAAAATATTTAAATACGTTTGTTGCAATGGATCAAGTCACTGTGTACAGAGAACTCCCCTCCTCTGTCAGGGCCAGCCTGCCATCAGTGGGGGTAAAACGCAACAACACATAAACCTTAATTTTACATCTAAGCTTCATGGCACAGGGCAAGATTAAGAAGGAATGAGGCAGACAAAAATATTTTGGGAACAAACCTATTCAGGATAAGTGACAGAGATGGAGAATCAGTTGGGGTCTAATCAATGCTCTAGTAAAGTGAGGACTGTTTGAGAAAAATCAGAGGATGAAAACCATAGCAGAGAACACTGTTATACAATGAAAAAGATAAACTCAAAAGTTATACTAGGTTGGCAAGAGGGGATATGATCCACTGATTCTTAAGCTTATTTTATGGTAGGGTGTTTAGGGGTCCACTGAAAATTAGGAAGTCCTTAAAAGAAAGACAAAGTCCTCTGACTCTTGTCCAAGTGTGCCAAGAAGAACAGAGAAATTGGCCTTTCCACTAGCAACAGTAGCAAGAGAGAGGCTGGCGAAAGGCATCAGGCCAAGTTAGTAATGCCAGCCTTTGGGGGAATCCACCTTGAGTTCCAAAGACGTAGTTACCATAGTTAGTTCTACATGTTACTTGGGGAATCTCAGGAAAGAAAAGATGGCTGGGAAGGAGACAGAATGGCCTCAGGTATAGACAAGCCTTCTTGGTGTCCAGTGTGTGTGTGTGTGTGTGTGTGTGTGTGTGTGTGTGTGTGTGTGGCTGGGAAGGAGACAGAATGGCCTCAGGTATAGACAAGCCTTCTTGGTGTCCAGTGTGTGTGTGTGTGTGTGTGTGTGTGTGTGTGTGTGTGAGAGAGAGTAAGTGAGTTGTATCCAACTTTTTTGGTGACTCCATGGACTGTAACCCACCAGGCTTCTCTGTCCAGAGGATTCTCCTGGCAAGAACACTGGAATGGGTTGCCATTTCCTTCTCCAGGGGATTTTCCCGACCCAGGGATCGAACCTGTGCCTCCTGCATTGGTGGGATTCTTTACCTCTGAGCCACCTAGGAAGCCCAAAGGATGGATACTAAACACCATATTTCTCTAATTTCACCAATTAGTAGGGTAACCATAAAGTTTGACATTCAGAGAAAACCCTTGTGAGAAGTGTTGCTGGCAATAATTGTGGTTAAAACAAAAACAGAAACAAATTAATCTAACAATTCTAATTCCAATTCTTGTTGATATAATTTTGCTCTATCACAGTTACAAAACACATCAAATATATATTTCTAATTAATACACAGATTGCAAATTATATCTCCATTTTGCACAACAGGTTTTAATCTAAAAGGATTTGCTTTCAAAATTAAATTAATCCTCAAAATACTAAGGTTTGGCACTATGAAATCTTCAGAATTGTGTTACAGTGTAAGCATAACGAAAGAAAATTTCCAACAAGGCTTTGAATACTGTAATATGCTAAAATAAGAATGTATACATCTTGCTATCCTGCAAAGTGATGAATCAAAAGACAGCCTCTTTTATATGGATGTCTAACTTGTAGAATGTTCTCTAAAAAATAGATCACAACAATTCATACATTATCTAAAAATGCAAATTTGCATTTTAAACATATTTGGGAGCTAGACATGCTACATCTCAGAGAAACCTAAGGAATGTGTTAGAGAGACAAAAAGCCCTATTACTCATGGTACTAGAGATACACTATGAATATAGATGAATATAGCTGGCCAGCTCTATCCTGGAGAACAGAAATAAAAAATGGAAAAATTAAACCTTTCTTATTGCCTGATTTAACTATCCTATTCTGGGCAAAACTGCTTTACCAAAGTCAGTCTTCTAGCAAGCAGATGGAACAAAGTGGAAAGAATATTTTCCTGGCCAAACTCATATTACCTAAGAGATGTGATATACCTGACTTGCTCAGGTGCAATAATGTCATGTAGACACTTCTCTCTGTGTGAAATTTCTAACCTAAAACTATGGATAGAAGCAATCTAGATGCAAACATGAAAGCATATGAACTGAGTCCTGACAGCATTTGATATGAGTGGCTGTTGTGTAGCAGCTCTTTGGAATTGTAAACCAATGACCAGATAAAGAATCTTTGAGAACTAACCTGTAACTTGTTAGAATGTAGATAAACTTTTGTGCAGCTATGTTCTACCCAGAATCATTGGTATTCCTATATTCCTCTGGACCAGCACCATCAATTAGGATTCCTGTTAAAGGAATTAACCTATGCACCAGGGTTAATTCAATATCTTTATACCAGAATTATAAAAGATTCCACTCAATACTGAACTATCATTGCAACATCATTTTACAACTAAAATATTTCCAATAATGTGTCATTGTAATTCATGCCTCTGGCCAGTTCCCAAACACTAACTAAAAACTACATTTAAATACTTATAAGTATGGAGAACAGTGGGCTTCCCTCATAGCTCAGCTGGCAAAGAATCTGCCTGAATTGCAGGAGACCCCATTTCAATTCCTGCGTCGGGAAGATCCCCTGGAGAAGGGATAGGTTACCCACTCTAGTGCTCTTGGGCTTTCTTTGTGGCTCAGATGGTAAAGAACCTGCCTGCAATGCGGGAGACCTGGGTTCGATTCCTTGGTTGGGAAGATCCCCTGGAGAAGGGAATGGCTACCCACTCCAGTATTCTGGCCTGGAGAAACCCATGGACTATACAGTCCATGAGGTTGCAAAGAGTCGGACACGACTGAGTGACTTTCACTTCACTATGGAGAACAGTATGGAGGTTTCTTAAAAAACTGAAAATAGGACTACCATATGATCCAGCAATTCTACTCCTGGGTATGTATCTGGAGAAAAATGTAATTCAAAA
This sequence comes from Muntiacus reevesi, assembly GCF_963930625.1. NCBI lineage: Eukaryota > Metazoa > Chordata > Mammalia > Artiodactyla > Cervidae > Muntiacus > Muntiacus reevesi. The sequence goes on from NC_089259.1 coordinate 75,039,451, forward strand.
GGATATATGCACTCCAATGTTCACTGCAGCACTATTTACAATAGCCAAGACATGGAAGTAACCTAAGTATCCATCGACAGAGCAATGGATGAAGAAGCCGTGGTATGTATATACAGCGGACTAATACTCAGCCATGAAAAAAATGAAATAATGCCATTTTCAACAACATGGATAGACCTAGAGATAGTAATATTGAGTGAAGTAAGTTAGACCAATGAAGACAAATATCATATGATTATCACTCATATGTGGAATCTAATTTTTAAAAAAGATACAAATGAATTCATTTACAAAACAGAAGCAGATTTATAGATAATGAAAACAAGCTTGGTTAACAAAGGGAAAACATGGGGTGGAGAGAAAGAGGGATAAATCAGGGGTTTTGGATGAATACTATATATATGATAAATAAGCAACAAGGACATACTGTGTAACATACAGAACTCTACCCAATATTCTGCGATAACCTATATAAGAAAAGAATCTAAAAAGAGTGAATATATGTATATGTATAACTGAATCACTTTCACTGATAAAATTAAAGTATTAAAAAATATTTAAAATTAAGTGTGATTCTTATTAGAAATGAGATAATATAATCAGCAGTGAATCCACTGACCCCTCCAAAAAAGGGTAAGAAAACATTCTTGAGTCTTTGATTGTTGGCCCCGGATCCAGCCCATAAAAGAGAAATAGCAGGCCCAATTAACTGTGCTTTTCTGTGGTCAGTTCACAGTTTTCCTGCCAGTAGATTCCTCATTATCTTGAGGACCCAAGGAGCTGACCCTCGTGTTGTCTGCAGCTGTCCCTGAGGCAAAATTGACAGGAGAAATATTTCAAAAGATTCAAATCCAGATGTGTGCTAAAGTCATTTCTGGGCAGACATCAATTACCGGAAAAATCAGACCGAGACTTGTGCTTGGATGAAAATCGAGCCTCGCCTCTGTGCGCCTGTCCCACAGGGGTGTGGCGAGGCTCGCCAGCTGGGTTCCCCAGGAGAGGAGAGCTTGGCGGCAGGGGCCACGCAGGCGATGGCCTCTCCTGATGATCTGGGTCCACTGCCTTGTCACAGTGGGTCAACTACACTCTGGAGTCAGTCACCTGAATCCACTTATTATTGCCACTTCTCCTTCCCATGAGTTCAGATGAATTATGCAGCTTCCCTTTTATCCTGTTTATTCATCCATATAATAGAGACAATATATCCTCATGGGAATATACCCTCATGTCATGGGAATTCAATGAGATGATGCAGGTAAAGGAATAGGCCCTCCAAACTACGCTGCCCTTTATATTGGTATCATAAAAGGCCTGGGAAATGCATCCCAAGCTTGACCCTGTGATACTTTCCAGTTTTGTGTCTTTCACATAAGTACTTCACACATAAAATGTGCAAAAGAAAATTGCATCTATAAACCATTTTGCAGCCATAACTTTTCTAAGAACCAAGCTGAATTCAATCTATCATCTATTGCCACCATGAACATTGAAAAATATAGATAAAGCAAGTTGAAAAAAAATTTTTTTTGTCTCTCTAGTTTATGATTCCTACTGTCTTCAGTAACAAGGAGAAATCTCATGGGATTACTATTCTTTGAAAGTCATTGGGGCAAAAATGAATAAAATGGATTTTATTAAAACTCATTTCCAACTGCAATTTTTCAGAGTAGTTGAAGAAAGGGTTTATTTATTTCTATGTTATTTCATTATTATTTTACTAAACCTAACCTACCTTATAAGTCTACCAGAATCATAAATTTCTATAAAATGTAGCACTCTCATGAGAGGGGACCTATGCACAACATCAAGATCTGTATTTTCCAGAAATACATACAGAAATTTTAAAACAAGTTAGGACAACTAAATTGCATAGAAGACATGTTCATAAAAATTTAAGAAAGGTTGTATTGTGTGGGAAAACATGCCTAAGTTGTGAAAATATTACATCTGAGGACAGCATCATAAAATCTAGATAATCTATAATAAGAAAAGCACAAAAACATTTTTAAAATATAAATTTTTATAGGCCTCAGTTGACCTATGGATTAAAATCTGATTTTACAGATTGGGAAAGACAAATACTTAAAATACAAAAAAAAATTTTTTTAAACCAGCATCAATAAGTCATTTTACTTGTCATGAGCATATCAGAATTGAAGAATTGATCACAAATTCAAGGTTTGCAGCACAACAAAATCATTTCAGATATTTGCTTTAGAAAAGAGTTTTTCTAGTTTCTATATAAGCAGATCATCAGGTTACTTCTATTATCTTCTAAAAGGATCAACCTTGAGTGGATGCTTAAGCTATGGAGGGATGCCCAAAAATACTAATAACTTTAAAGCTAGCTTTAAATGAAGGAAATTGAACAAATTCCAATGTGTGCATGTGATTAATATTTAGAAAAAGAAGAGTTATATTTATGTGTGTGCTGTATTCTTTTCACAGAACCTATTCTCATGTTAAATAACTTCTGGAAGTAAAAAAAAATTAACACACTCATAAAAATATCCCATGGACCATGTGTCAGGATGATTGCATTTATAAAATGCAGAAAAATCCCATTATTTCAGTATCTTGCTGTGTTTCACTGAGTCATCAGCATTAATCATAGATGACATATTGCTAATGCATTAGCGCTGTCCTTCATGGTGTGAGAATCTCTGCCAGGGAAATAGCTTTTCTTTGTTGAAAAAAATCCATGGCTCAGATAAAGAAACCTGAAAATACATGTTTTTCATCTTTATCTCTGGCCCCTTTTTTTGCAGCTGCAAATGACATCCTGTAAGATGCTGTGCATAGATTTTCAAACAAGTTTTTACTATTCAGTTCATAATAAAAAAAATTACTCAAAATATAAGCTTAAAAAGCACAGGGACTTTGATGCAGCTTACATATTTAAAAGTCGGATAAAATAGTATGCCAGCTTCCCATTTTCTCCAGTTTTGTCAAAACAGCTATTTATTCAGCTCTGCCATTTTTACCATTCCTGCAAAATCTGCAAGGATTCAGAAGGCTCTCAACTTCAACTCAAGCCCAGGACAACATCCAGAGTTCTTAGTGTGATCCGTGTGAACACAGGAGGCAGATAGAGCGGAGAAAAGTCCAATTTCAAGGTTAAGAAATTAATTTTGCAGCCATGTCCCTGCCCCCACCTCCAATCTATTAAGAAATCGTCAGCTTTACCTTCATGACATGTCTAGGACTTAATCACTTCCCATCACTTCAACTGCTACAGCCTCAGTCCAAGGCATTGTCACCTTCGGCTCAGATTACTGTAAAAATTCCTAACTACGACCCTAACTCCAGGCTACAACCTGACCTCCACATACTATCTTCTTTCTTTGAAAACAAAATTCAGACGATATCACTCTTCTCTGAAAAATCCTGCAACAATTTCCCATCCCACTGAAGGTAAAAATGCCACAATCTTGCCCTGACCACCATTGTGATCTCTCCTCCTGTGTGTGTTCATGAGTTGCTCAGTCGTGTCTGACTCTGCGACCCCATGGACTGTAGCCCGCCAGGCTCCTCTGTCCATGGGATTTCCCAGGCAAGAATATTGGAGTGGGTTGCCATTTCCTCCTCCAGGGGATCTTCCTGACCCATTGGTCAAACCTGGGTCTCCTGCATTGGAGGCAGATTCTTTACCATCTGAGCCACCAGGGAAGCCCAATCTCCTCTCCTAATAGCCTCCTAATCCCACCTCTGCTCCCAGCACACTGGTCTCCCTGCCTCCTCAAACACACCCAGGAGGCTGTTACTCCGGGGACCTGCCTCTTCCTGCAATTTTCCTTCCCAGGATACCTGCATCTCTCACACCCTCATTCCCTTAGGTCTCTGCCTAAACATCACCTCTTTGGTGACGCTAGTTCCGCCACCACATACTTAAACCCTCTGTGTCACTCTTCTCTCTTTTCCCTGCTTTGATTCTTTTTCACAGAAACTTTTAGTGCTTAAACTTATTGATCCATCTTTTTATTAATTATTTTCCTTTTCCCTCTACCAGAATCTTGGCTCCATGAGAGTTTGATGTCACCTGCATTTTTGTGCTCACTGTTATCTTTGGCACCCAGAACAATGCTTGCATGTGGATATTCAACAAATATTTGCTGCTTTGACCAAGACAAAATTAATAGTAAAGAATTGAAGAGGCTGTTAAATCTATTTTCCTTGGTATTTTTAAGGCAAGTTTGCTGTAGACATTACCTGAGTCACTGGTTAAATGATCACCTCCTTCTGTGGCAGCATAAAGTCCATAAGAATAGGAATGGATTGTATCCTTTTGCTGACCTACTGTTAGTGCCTGTGACCAATCATTGCACACTCCTTAAATGTCAAGAGGACAGCTGCATTATTTTCATTCCCACTCTTGAACCATAAACAAAATGCATACAAGACAATATTTCGGAAATTAGAAGCCATAAGTAAATTTCTTATGGACACTTGTATTTAGATGGGAAATTTAGACATTCAGATTTGGGAAGCTGAGAAGGATTCTAAGTCATTAGCAAAGACAGATGATTAATAAGGGTCTTAAGTGGCTGTAGCAGAGATGCAAACAAATGGTGATGATTAAATCATCAGAAGTTTGTCCTCCTGTTTTGCTGAAACTTTTCCAAAGAGCTGAATCTGCTTAAGAGGGTTAATGAGTTTTAAAATCATCAAGTAATTTTCTCCCCTCTCTGGAATATACTGTTATTTGTAAATCTCATTGTAGTAAATGCATAAAAAGTTGAAAATTTTAGATTATAATTATCAACTGCTCCAGTTCACAAAACTGTCCTGTGTATGTTTGTCTTCCATGGCATCTTCTACCCACAAAGCAATTATCCATTAGTTTTCATTTTTATGAAAGATTATAGGGAATTCTACAGAAGGCAATGTACATTTGATTTTCTATATCAAAACATGTTTTCTTCCACTGCATAAATACTGGACTATTCTTAGTGTGATGAGTGAAATAACTAACAGAACAAACTCATTGTAGAGATGGTGACCACAGTCAGGTAGACACATGGAGAGGTTAATATGCTGGGCATGAGCTCATGGCAGGACCAGTCAAAATATTTCAGAGAGAAGAAATGAAGACAGAATAACTAAATAATGCCATGAATAGTGCTCAACAAACTTATATTTTCCTGTGAGTTCAATCCAACCCAAATAAATGCTTTTAATCCACAGAGACAACTTCCACCTGAAGGCTTTGTCCCCTGAGATGGAAATTTGATCTGAACGTTTCATGTTGAATCTGACTTCCCAATGTCAAGCAAACCTTGAATTTACTGATTGCCGAAGAAATGCCTCATAGGTGACCTTGTCAGTCTTCTTCAGCCCTTCGATCCCTCTGATAGTACACTGATTTAAAAAGGATCTTTGAATAATCACTTCAGAAAACTTTTCCAAAAAGCTGTATCTGCTTAAGAGGGTTAATAAGTTTTAAATAATAAGTAATTTTCTTCCCTCTCTGGAATATACTGTTACTTGTAAATCTCAGTGTATTAAATGTATAAAAAGTTGAAAATTTTAGTTTATAATTATTAAAAGCTCCAATTCACAGAACTGCCACAAAACTTCTGTGTTTGTTTTCCACGTTCATCTTACACCCACAAAACAATTATCCATTGGTTTTCATTTTTATGAAAGATTATAGGGAATTCTGTGCAGATTATAAAGAAGAGATGTACATTTGATTTTCTATATTAAAACATGCTTTCTTCCACTACATAAATAATAGACTATTCTTAGTCAAATTCACAGTGGCCATTTTCTAAATCCACACACAGGGGTAATTAACTAATTGATGAAATTCTATAGCTATTCCATTAATAAAGAAAGCTTTCAGAGACCAAGTCATATATGCTTGCATATATATTTTTACATATATATATATGTATATATATATATAAACTGATTCTGGCACATTTATTAAATATTTAGTGACTATCTGTGATAATATATATGATAATATATCCTACATAAATTAACAAATATGTTTAATTAATAAATATGCTTTAGTCTTAAACTGTTTGGTAAACAGGTAAGCAAGCCTTAGAATTTTCCTCATGATAGTAATTATCAGCTTTAAATGGGTTTTCAAGGATGGAGGCTCCTGTAAGTATTAATTAGGCATCTCACTGCACCTATTGTAGTTTATCTTTTTGGATATCATCCTAAAGTTATTTCACTGCAAACATTTAACCATAAATCCTTGCCAAGTTCTCTCTGTTACTCATTCCAACACAAGCAGATTTATTATAAGATTAGTAAATTATCCCCTAAGAAGCCCTGTCTCACAGTTTCTTCCAAATATTTTTTGTCACCTTTTCATTTGAAAATAACTTTCCAAAATCACAAGAGTTGTGGTGCTCTTGCTCATAAAATACTATGTCAGAGCTCAGAACACAAACAAGAGATATTCAGTTGATGCCTACCTGCTGTCTCTGAGCTAGCACCTTGATTTGGGGCTTAGTGGTTATGGAAGGATGTGAAAACAACAATAATTTAGGATGGAGGCTATCAAGGCTCTTATATGTTTACTCCGGTTTCTGTTTTAATTAAATACCCATTCACATGTACATTCAGTTCTGTACTTACAACTGTACTGTCCATCTCAAAGTTATTTCACTTCTAAGAGTGACTGTACTTCTAGGGTGATGTGACCGTGAGAACAAAGGGGTGACTGCCCTTGGTACTGCGTTAGTGTGGGCTCTGGGCAACTGTACCAGCTCGACTACACATTGGTCCCTGGGGATACTGACTTAGCAATCAAGATGGTAGGAAGGGGAGGGTGGCAGCATCATAAATGAACTACAGATAACGTTAACTACAGATAACATTATAACCAGAGAAAACAGTGACGAGCAATCTTAGCTCTTTAGGAACTGAAAATGAAGTGCTAGTCACTCAGTCATGTCCAACTCTTTTGTGGCCCCCATGGACTATAGCCCGCCAGGCTACTCTGTCCACAGGATTTTCCAGGCCAGAATACTGGAGTGGGTAGCCATTCCGTTCTCTGGGGGATCTTTACAACACCCAGGTCTCCTGCATTGACAGGCGGGTTCTTTACCACTGAGCCACAGGGAAGCCCTCAATGTCCTTCCTTAACCCAGCACAAAAAACTTTGTATTGTATATTTTAAAGAGATTAATTTCTCAAGATTAACCATATACCCAATATATATTTTTAAAAATAACTTTGGGATACAATGTACATACCATAAAATTTACCTGCTTAAAGTATACAAATTAGTGGTATTAGTAATTCACAGAATTGTGCAAGAGTCACCACCCCAAACCCAATATATTCTTGAATTTCTTTCACATCCTCATCAAATGATGCCCCCTCCATGGGGAAACAATCTGACAAAATCATACTGGAAAGCTTCTACAGTTCAACTGGCAATGACAATTTTAAAGAAGTTTGAGTTCAGTTGAATGGTTTCCAGATCCAGGTGGCCACAGGGACAAAACAATCAATTGAAACATGTGGAACTTGATTGGTGTCAGAAAAGCTATGGGCTTCCTGTTTCTAATCTGATAAAGAGACGGAAAGTTGTCATTCCCATCTTCACGATAAGGAAAGCTAGACAAGTTGAAAATCAGTAACTTCTCCTCGTTCTGTCTGAGAACTGAGATCACAAGGCAAACTGCTTCCCTGAGAACTGTAAAGACAGGTCGGTACAGAGAATCACAACACATCAGAAACCCAGAATCAGAAGCTGTGATATATGTGTATAGGCAATGGAATCCTATGCAGTCATCAGAAGGATGAAATAATGTCATCTGCAGCAATGCGGATGCTACTAGAGATTATCACACTAAGGGAAGCAAGTCATAAAGAGAAAGACAAGTATCCTATGATGCCACTTATGCGTGGAACCTAAACGCCACACAAATGAACTTATCTATGAAACAGAAACAGGATCACAGACCTAAAGAACAGACTGGTGGTTGCCCAGAGGGAGGGTTTTGGGGGAGGGATGGAATGAGAAGTAGAGGTTAGTAGACATAAGCTTTTATATATAGAATGGATATAAAAGGTCCTACTATATAACACAGAGAACTATACTCAATATCCTATGACACACCATAATAGAAAAGAATTTTAAAAGGTGAGGATGAGGAAAATGAACTTGTCCTCACCCTGCCTGAAACAAAAAGATCTTGATAAAAATCTTCATTTAACTTTTAAGGTGTCCTTGAAGAATCTCAAGACAGAAGCCTTACTGTCAATGAACTTCATGATTTCTGTTCTTTAAGTTAAACAATAACAAAGTCTTTGTGTATGATGCTGTTTATTTTTATTCTAATTTCCAGAGAAATTGGTTTTGCCCACAAGAGGTTGCCAAGTCATTACCTACTGGTACTTAAATCCATAAATCACAAATTGTGAAATTTTTATTTCATTTCCCAAGTAATATAATACAATTTTGCCATGAGAAGTAATTTGAGGTTTATAAGAACTGCAGGAAATAAAATTAGTAGCATGCGAAATTTAAAATGAGCTAATAAACACATTTTGCTAGACTTACAAAGATATTGCATGCTACTCCTTATTGAAAAACGTGTTTCCCCCTTAGTCAATGTCCTAGTTATTTGAAATATGCCCTGCATTCTGTACTATGATCTCACTATGATTAAAAGATCTGTTACAGCACTATTAGGATTTGTGTTATGCAATTAGGCATGACACATTAACATATGGCTAATCAAACTACAAGACCTTTCTAAACATCTTTCGACTTTAAATTCTTTGTACTGTGTCTTAGCCACAAGATAAAAAAATAATTATAGCAATCTGAAGAGAACATCTGTTGGTTAAAGTAAGGATCATAAAGACTGTTAGCAACTGTCATGTGTGAACAGTCATAAAAATATCTGAAGGGCAGCAATTTTCTAAAAATTCATTGAAAGCTTCACATAGTGTTTTGCTTTTTCATCATCTTTTGAAAGAAATACATTTGCGTGCTTGTGTTGTGTGTGTGTTACCCGATATAAGATGGATATATGAGGAATTTCTCTACACAGCACAGCCCCAAGCCAAAAAATGATCACATTTTAAAGGGAAAGAAGAAAGTTCTCAATTGGTAGAAATTCAGAAATATCAAGGAAACATAGTTTAGGAAACAGAATTGTTTTCCAGGTTTGGTGGAACAGAAGTATAACAGTAAGTCAAATATTATGCTTAAGGTAGAGCTAAATCATGTTTTTATTTTATAATATACATCTTACCTATGTTGAATACTTAATTGAATTCAATTTAGCAAGTAATTACATGTATAACATTGTCCTAAGAATTGGAGAAAAATAAAAATGACTAAAACCTCACTTTAAAATAGATCACAATCAAATGAGAGGAAAAGGTCCACACATAACTGTAAAACAAGTCAAAGTACTAAGTAGAAATAAAACTAACTTGCCACATCGCAGGGAAGAGCAATCCCTCTTTAGTTGGAAAATCAGGGAAGCCTGCCTGCAGAAGCTGGCATTTGAACTATATCTAGAAGTGCAAAAGGGATTTTGAAAACTTGATTAGAGAATGTCAGCTTCTTTGGGCTTTGAGCTGGAATAAACAGGAGGGTATTGAGAGGAGGGAGGTGAGAGTGGGAAAAAGCAGTTCGGGGCAGATTATGGAAGATCTTGATTTGGGGCCTGAAAAGATTGGACTTGAGCACTGTGTCAATAGAGAAACTTTCTGAGGAGGGTTGTTACTAATGCCCATGTTTTTGTAATTTGTAAAATTATGGATGATAAATTGGAGTGAATGGAGATTGGAACCAGGGATATTAGTTAGGGGCTGTGAGGATAATCCAGGTGAAAACTGATGGAGGTAGTCACAGAAACCTTCAGGAGATGCAGTTGACAAATTCAGACTGGACTGCAGAGAAGGGGATAAAGAAGAAAGATGAGATCAGAGATAACCCAAGTCTCTGACTCGGTTGAAATCTTGCCCCGGCAATGAAACAGAGAAAGGAGCAGACCTTAGAATAAAGAACGGAGCTTTATGAATCTGTCATAATCTACCACCCCCCTCCAAATCTAGTTTGCAAGTAAATTAGAGGTTCATGATCAACAAATTAAAGGCACACCTAATGTACCAGGCGATCTTCTCTTTAGGTTTCCTTTGTTTTTTCCAAACTTATGAGTGACAGAAAGGACACTGGTTTACAAAACTACTATATGGAATAATTTCTTCTCCCTCCGCAACACAGATCAACAGAACCCACTAGGCCCTAATTAGAAGCAATGCGTTAATAGTAAATGTATTGTCTGGTGCTTAGCACTTTCTTGACTCAAGACACTTCACTCACAGCTCCCTCTGCCTAGGAAGCTACCAGATTTCGGCATGGCTCTCCCAGTCTCTCCCCTTAAATGATCAGAGGGTTTCTGCAGTAGCTGAATAAGTAGTGCTCCCACGCCCCAGCGCCCTCCATCCTTTCAATCAGCTTCAGAGCACCTCTCACCACTAATCAGACGTGATAGACTACTCAAAATGGATGTGTTTACTCTTTGTTTATTGTCTGTTCCCAGTTGGAAAAAAAAAAGAAACTTCCATGAGAGTAGAGCTTTTGCTCACCCACATCTGTATCCTTAACTTCTAGAAGAGCTCCCATCATGCAGGCGGTCCTAAATAAAAGTCAACTGAATGAATGTTACTTTTATTTTGGCCTTAGGACCGTCAGACATCCTAGCTTCAAGAGTTCTCAAGATGATTAGTTACTACCTGTGAAATTCTCAATCAACTGCCCGTATCATAAGGCACTTATGCCCTTTCTTATTAACTACATTTAAAGGTGATTTTGCTGTTTCTTGGGCTTCTCTGGTGGCTCAGACAGTAAAGAATTTGCCTGTGATTCAGGAGACCCAGGTTCCACCCCTGGGTCTGGAAGATCCCCTGGAGAAGGGCATGGCAACCCACCCCAGTATTCTTGCCTGGAGAATCCCATGGAAAGAGGAACCTGGAGTGCCACAGTCCATGGGGTCACAAAGAGTCAGATATGACTGAGCAACTAATATCCACACATGTCTTTTCTTATTCACTAAATTTACATGAATTTTTTTTAACATGTGCAATACTACTGTTTCACTCACAGCTGACTATACTGTGGCTTGGGACAGCAGCTGTTCTTGGACCCAAGCACGCCTCTGAATCACTTGCTGAAGTGGGTTGCTGGCCCCAGTCCTAGAGATTCTGATTCAGTAGCTTTGAGGTGGGTCCAGTAAGCTCCCACGTTAAACTGGTATCACTTCCCAGGGCCCACACTTTGGGAACCACTGCGTTTCCAATTATGACATAATTATAGCAGAAATAGGCTGCAGAGTCAGGAATTGGGACGTTTCCCTGTCTTGGTGACAGAAGAGTGGGTCCCCAGGGGGACAGATCGCTGCTCCTCTGTTTACAGGCTTATGCTTCCTAACCTACTTTAAAAATACCTAGAAGACCTCTTTGCCTCCGTAACTGGATTAGGATTTTTACACTCTGCTTCATTCAGTTGCATTACACTGCTCAGAAGAACGAACCTCACATTTAAAGAGTGTGGAAAATGTAATAGGAAGCAGTGAAAGAAACTTTTACAAGGAGAGGTCACTGTGTAACTCCCAGTTCCTACCAAGACATCATAGACTGTTGAGGATGTGTGGCTGCAAAATGCTAGACAAGGCCCTGGAGACTTCCTCTTTAATGAGATTTCTTGGCTTTTATAGATTCCTGACCTAACACCATATTTATCTTAATTATTCAAGAGAAATATAAGGATCACATTATTTATTACCCAAACCAGGGCACTGCTGAGAGAGCAAGGGGTTCTATCAATTTCACCGGGTTATCTTATTAGCTTCTCAGCTGTGTCCAACTCTTTGCGGCCCCACGGATTGTAGCCCGCCAGGCTCCTCTGTCCATCGAATTCTCCAGGCAAGAAGACTGGAGTGGGTTGCCATTTCCTTCTTGACCCAGGGGTCTAACCTGGGCCTCTTGCACTGTAGGCAGATCCGTAACCATCTGAGCCACTAGTTAGGTGCAAATAACTATCAAAGGGGAATGTCACAGGGCAGGCTACCATTGTCCTTGGGAAGTGAGGAAATTGTATTAAATGAAAATTGGATCCTGACAGTTTGCTTGTTCTTCATTGGTTGGTTTTTGTTTCCTCATTCTTAAGGATTTCTGAAAATGATTTGCAGTTGCCTTGCAAGGCCTTCAGAAAGGCCTCTCCACCACCCTGGTTGGTGGGTTGTGGACCTTCAGATGAGCACGTAAGCTGGAGATTCCCATGGGTGCGTGCGTGTGATCATGGAGTAACGGGGGAGCTTTGGAGTCGGGTGACACGCAGCTCGCAGTCTGGCTTTGCGATGTGGTCTTGGATCTCTCTGCGCCTCTGCTCCCTTACGGAGAAGTGATGAACAGTAATACTTATCCCACACAATTACCTACGAAGACAGCATAAACCACCTAGAGAAGGTCTGCTGTATACTCCCTGCTTAGTAAACCTTCATTTTTTTTTTTTTGCCCAAATGTACACAAGGCAAAAATTTAACCTTACTATTTTAAAAGAATCATGTAGTTTATTAACTCCCGTAAGTGATTTCGACTGTGCTTTTCAGACTATCTGAGAACAGGATGTGGGGGTAGGGAAAGGTAGATTGGAGGGGGGTATGCAATTTAAAAATTACATATGCAAAAATGTAATAAGAAATGAGAAAACCTCAACTTTGTTGTATAAATAGCTGTGATAGTCTTTATAGTTTGACATTTTGTTAAAGGAGAATGTAACTTTTACAATCTTCATCAGAGGTGACATGAGTTTACAAGTGATGAGAGAAACACTAACACGAATCAATAAATAATTAGCTGAGTTTCTGGATAGGATTCAAAGGAAATGAGGAAAATCTGACAATGTGTAGAGACCCATTTAGAGGCCAGGGAGCCACAGGGTGGTAAGTGGGTGACTCAGTGTCACTTAAGAAGTTAAGTGCTTCTTACAGCTTCTGCTTGTTGTAGCTTCTTTATTTTATTCCTCTCTTAAACACACAGATTCTCTAAAAGTTCCAAACTAATTTTCCAAGTGGTTCTTCTTGGTGGAAGCACCTGCTTGCCAAAGATGGGGGCGTGGGGTTGGGAGGACAACAGAATTCACCAATGGGTGAACTGTAATTACAAACTGGTACCTTGTAAAGAGGATAAATTTTATTCTCATTCCAGGAGCTTAGGCCCGAGTTCCATATTTGTGGGCTTCCAGCAGAATCCCATGCTACACAATTGACTATTCTTCATGCATTATCCTCAGTCATGCAGAACTGTTAAATGTCAGAGCTGAAAGGACCTGAGAGTTAAACTAACCCAAGACCTTAACTATATAAATGAAGAAAAGCAGCCACCCAAAATATGCAGTAAGTTACCCAGAGTCATAAAGATGGTAAGACATATAGATGGTAGATGGTCATGGCCTGGAAACCCATTCCTGGCTCCTAGAACGATGCTCCTTTCAGGGGATTACATGTCCTCTCCTCTCCCTTAGCCATTAAAGATGGACCCAAAGGGGGTTTCTCCATGAATCCCTCAAATGGGTTCTTGGGTTTTTAGTTTTTTTTTAATGTATATTTATTTATTTGGCTGTGCTGGGTGTTAGTTGCAGCACGTGGGATCTAGTTCCCTGACCTGGGATCAGACCTAGGCCCCTTGCATCAGGAGTGCAGAATCTTAGCCACTGGACCACCACGAAGTCTTGTCCTTGGGGTTTTTAGAAGTTGCTCTTAAGTGACCTGGACATCCAATAATAGGGGAATGCTAAATAGATTATATAAACCTATATGCTGAACCACAGTGTATCCATAAAATTCATACTCTAAGATATTCCAAAGCATGTGAATATGTGTGGACATATTCACACATACTGTTTAAAAAGCAGGTCATAAAGAAGGTCATTATGACTTGTGAGTATTTGTAAATGTCAAAGGAAGGTTATGAAAGGTTATACACCAAGATATTAGCAATCACTAACTCTAGGTGTTGGTATTGCTGGTGAATGTGTAGTTAACTGTGATCTGTATGTTCCTCAAAAGTATATGTTATTTTTGTAGCTATAAAAGAGAGAGAAAAGAGCTGGATAGCAAGTAAATATTTCAGTAAGTAAACAATCTGAGCCTTTTCTGACCCTGTTCCTGGCTTTCTCCCTTTTGCCCTGACTCCACTTTTCCTCAAAATTTCCTCCAAGACCCCTTATAACTGCTCTCACTGTTTCTAAATAGAAATGCTCATTTCAGTCATCAGTCCAGCCCCAGACAGCACCTCTGGTCTCCATTATGTTCACTTATGATTCCACAGTACTAGAATACTCTGGAACCAACTGACACTGCAAGTGAGAAAGAAGACTGGAGATGAAGGCTGAGGAGTCATCTCCTTGCAGGGAACAGCAAAACCAAGAGAACGGAAGCCGAGGCAGTCTTAGAGGGCCAAGAGACCGGGACGGCACTTTGAGGCTGGAATGCAGGGAGGCAGCCAACAGCTGCGGTCGGGATGAAGAAGGGCATCAGTGAACAAACAGAACACAGTCAAAAGTTAGATCCTGGAAACTGAGAAGAAAAATCAGTGTATGAAATGCTGCTTGCTTATGTGTAGGCGCAGAATCGGGTGTTAAAGAATCCACCCGCCAATGCAGGAGACATAAGAGATGCAAGTTAGATCCCTGGGTTGGGAAGATCCCCTGGAGGAAGGCATGGCAACCCACTCCAGCATCCTTGCTTGGAGAATCCCATGGACAGAGGAGCCTGGCGGGTACAGCCCATGGGGTCTCAAAGAGTCGGACACAACCTAAGCGACTCAGCACACAGCATCGGGACAATTAAAGAATAAGCTGAAAACAGTTTAAATGAATGATAGCCAAAACATTATTTTGATCATTTAAGAACACAGAAGAGCAATTCTGGGAAAAGAGCACACTGAAAAATTTCCATGTGTTCTTTCATAATTAGAAATGAGGAACATCACCCTTAGCATAATACCTGGTCTCAGAGGAAAAATAAAATCCGGGAAAGAAATTTGTCAGTGATGGATACTCATCAAGGGAGTCCTGTGACAGAAGAACCAGCACACCTTTGGCTCAGAGAGACATCTGGAAGCCATATGCTAGATCACAGAGATGCTAATGCCAGACACTTCTTTGCAAAGAACAGCCTCAGGGGCAAGAGATGACTGGCTTCTCTCTAAGCCACCAGGGAAGGGCTCCAAATGGTTGAAATTTACTCGAAAATGGTATTGAGCAGTTTATGACGAACCATGACCTGCTCCCAGCCTTTGGATCAGCTGAACTCACAGCAAGTTCTTTACCTTTTTCTATTTCTTCCTTCCCCCTCTTTTTTCATAGCTTACCCTGATGATAATAGAGTGGCTAATGATGGAAGATGGTCAAAGCATTTTTTTTTTCCTATTAAGGTTGAGATGATTTTTTTAAGAAATTAGAATTTAAAACAATTCAGGGATTTATGATTGCTAATTGATTTTTTTTCCCTCTTGCAATCATACTATAACTTGGTGCATGGAGAAGGACTGTGTCTTGAAGACATGCATACAAAGATGACTTTCCTTGTGACTTAGCCGGTAAAGAATCTGCTTGCAATGTGGGAGACCTGGCTTCAATCCCTAGGCTGGGAAGATCCCCTGGAGAAGGAAAAGGCTACCCACTCCAGTATTCTGGCCTGGAGAATTCCATGGAGTCCATGGATCCATGTATGGGGGGACCCCATACAGTCCATGGGGTCACTAAGAGTCGGACATGACTGAGTGACTTTCACTTTTTCATACAAAGATGACCCTTGGGCCAATATTATTATAAATCTAAGTTTCCACAAAAAAGTACCTGGCTCACAGGTGCCTGATAGGCAGCCTTTACATAACAGTTGTGACAAAGACCCTTGCTGCTATTAGATGGATGTCAAGTGTTGTTTGAAACATTTTGCATACATTGCCTCATTTAATTCTCATGCAGCCTTAAGAGGTGGGTGCTGCTATTGTCTTCATTTGTAAAAACTGAGGTGGGGGAAGTTCCCACAATCCACTTAGGAGCCCAAAGTCAATAACAGAAGAGCCTGAAGTTTTTCACACAGTCAGGCTTCAAACCATCACCTTATAAGCTGTCTGAACACAGCAGCAGTTCACGTCCATTTCCCATACACAGGTAGGCTGCAACTATGAATTCATTTTTAGATCAAACCAGTCAATCCTAAAGGAAATCAATCCTGACTATTCTTTGGAAGGAATGGTGCTGAAGCTTCAGTACTTTGGTCACCTGGTAAGAAGAGCCGACTCATTGGAGAAGACCCTGATGCTGGGAGACTGAAGGCAGGAGGAGAAGGGGACAACAGAGGATGAGGTGGCTGGATGGCATCACTGACTCAGTGGACATGAGTTTGAGCAAACTCTTCAAGACAATGAATGACAGGGGAAACTGGTGTGCTGCAGTCCATGGGGTTGCAAAGAGTCGGATACTATTGAGCGACTGAACAACAACAAAAGTCAGGAAAAGCATTCCCAGAATATCAACTGGTCATTAAAAGGTTATGATCATTCAGCTATTGTTTCTTCAAGTTTCTGCATTCCTACTCACAGCCTGTGAGATAGGCTTATGATGCTATGAATCAGAAAAGACTCAGTCTTTCTAGAATGAACTTTTTTTCACTCAGTAAATATTTATCAGATTCCTGTTATGGGTCTGTCAGGCACTGTACCTGGTTCTAGGAGACTGTGATGAAATAACCTGACATGGGTCCTACCATCAAAGAGCTTACGATCTATTATGGTGATGATTCCCAAGTAGTTTCACACCCAGGCTCAGAGAAAAAATTGATAGCATCTGTACTGAAGTAAAGAGATGAGACTCTATCAGCAGTGGACCCACTCCACTGCCCGGCTCTGTTGAGTGTCCTAGGGCTGACGGATCAACTATCCCATACATATGATCCCTTCTAAACACATGGGTGTATCCACAGCCATAAGAGAAACTTTGGAAGGGTGAATGCAAATAAATAAATATACTATTACATTGTGGGGACCAAAGTCCCATGCTGGGGGACATCACAAGGGATCATAGAACCACTTATAAGGGAAGCCTAACTCAGTGTAGGGTAGGTCAGGCAAGGAGTCCCAGGGAAACAAAATCTAAGTTAAAAACCAATGAATAGGTTGACCAGATGAATACAGAAGAAAGGGAAGAATGGTCTAGGAAAATAAGAGAAAAGCAGGAACAATCAAATTGACTGAGTCACTGAACTCAATTGGACGTGTGAGCTGATGTGCATCATGGTGGGCAGGGGAGTCGAGAGGATGAGCTGACTCATGAACCACGTACCTGTTTCTTTGGAAATACATGATGTAAGCTGGGAACGTTCACATTGTGAGACCATGAGCCACCATGGAAGCTACATCAGGTACACTGAGGATGTCAAATCAAGTGGCTAGCTTTTGTTGCAAAGGGTTGGCTGGCTTTTGTTAATGTGGACATCTGAGCAATTCCCAGAGGAAGTGCCTGGGGGAGTAACACGTGCCTTTTCTTTGCCAGCTCTCCTTGGGTTTCAAAAATGGCAGCTCCAGCAAGGACTAATGGATTTGTCCAGTGTTTCTTAATGCTCATGTGTAGAGCCAAAAGAGACATTCAACATAACAAAGGAACTGAAGTCATCATCCTGTTAGAGATGAAGCGGAAAACAGTGCTCAGCTTTTCAGCTCCCTGCCTGGCACTTCTGTGGTTATCCCAAGCACCCCCTCTGCGTTCTCATTCCTCTCCAGAGAGAGTTAACCGTGGCTGATCCCCACTTTGAGGAAAGCTGCCAAGCTGAATCAACTGCTGCGTCGTCTCAGAATTCATCGGGGAATTTGCAGCTCTGGCTTCTGCATGGACTGGCATTATTCAAACAGTCTTTGCTCATCACATTAGAAGATAAAGCATCCAGCACCTTCAGCAGAGAGGAAAGGAATTTCTAAGAGGCTTAGAGTTGAAAAGGGACTAGATTATCCCACACATTTTCTATCAGCCTGGTTATGCTCGGGGAGAGAAAAGAGATGAGTCACTTTAGAAGGCTATGCTTATGTGATTCAACACAGGAGTAGAAAAATAGATGTTTCATCAGATCAGACGGGAACCAAGTCCTGGCAGAAGCAGAAGTGTGACCTGGAGCCCCATTTTGGACCCTTCAACCCAACTATTCCTTAATCTCCACCTGAACACATGTCAACTTGAGTGATGCTCTCCCTGCATGACAAGGTGTCTATCTAGAGTTATGACCCCTCCCAGTATAGCTTAGCCTGATTAACTATTGGACCCAAGGTTATCACATCCATCACTAATGATCTTGGCTGATTTGTCTTTGAGAAGCAAACATATAGGGTGGCATCAGTTTCTTTCCAAAGAAGAGACTGCTTTAGGAATGCCAGGCAATGAATGATGTTTTGGCATTCTGGACACTTGATTTAATTTATTCTTGGGATTTATTCTAAGGAAGCAATTCAAAATTTAATACGAATTGTTCGAGTTTTGCTTTACTATCTATTTTCCACAGAGAAGGCTGTTTTTCGTTCTTATATCCATTTAGTGATGCTACTATAAAAATCCCCACATAGATACATAATCAAATGCAAATAAGCCCAAGAAATGTTGATTTTGCTCTTGAATTATAGCATTCTCTATGCAAATAGTAGCTTTTAAACTTGCTCAGAGCTTTTTCTGATCAATGCCAGTGCCAGACAAAATATTTTACTGTGGCCTTGGCTTCAAGATTTTATTGATTTCATCTTTACACATAGGAACAATATCAGTCTACAGGTCTTTCCAATATGCTCCACACGTTTTTCTGACTGGTTTTTGAAGGGCAGTGCACCTTCAGGACATGACCTAGCTAGCAGACTTGGGTAATGACCATATTTACAAAGATGATTTCTAATTAAGAATTCCAAAGTCAGCTGAGAAAGGATGCTGGGTGATACCCCCTTTGGATGGCTTCTCATCACTAACCAAATTTGAAATAGCTTCAGTTGATGTGAGTTAATCTTATAAAACTAGCTAACAAAATACATTATTCAGGTATAACATAATGAAATAAATGTCAGTGTTTCCTAAAAGATGATTCCTATGATAAATTGCCATCAATTTGGAGAAATGGACCAGCTCTTACCTCTCTCAAAGTCTGAAGTACAACATTTGTAGAACTGAAGCCACCATTAAAGTCCCATAGAAAAGACACAGAAAATTTAAAACAAGTGACAGCTTGTGCTGAACTTACAAGTACATTGGGTGTTTGTATCATATATTTAGTAATTACAGCAACTGCCCTTATTTACATATAAAATATAAATCGGATAAAAATGTTTTTCTGTAATTGTCTATCTATCCTCAATGTATTAAGATCCAGTGAGTAAGTACTAGGTACATGAAAGGTTCTCAGTGCTATGAAGGGCTTTAGAGACAAAAGGGACATGCTCTTCGTCAGTAAGAAGCTGAAATTCTTACTGTGTAAAATGGAGATAGCTGAGAAAGCATACACAGAACCTTTCTTTACGCTTTTGCAGCTTTTCTATAAGTCTGAACTTCTGCCAAAATAAAAAGTTCATTAAAAAATTGTACTGAGAAAAGCTGTGTACTCCTACCTGGCTGGTGGAAATGTAAATTGGTGCAGCCAATGGAAAACAGCATGGAATTTCCTTAAAAATCCAAAAATAGAACTACCATATGATCCCACAATCCCACTGCTGGGTGTATATCAGGAGAAAACCATAATTCAGAAAGATACATGCACCCCAATGTTCACTGCAGCACAGTTTACAATAGCCCAGACATGGAAGCAACCTAAATGTTCATTGACTGATGAATGGATCAAGAATATGTGGTACATATATAAAATGAAATATTACTCAGTCACAAAAAAGAATGAAATAATGCCATTTACAGGAACATGAATGGACCTAGACATTATCATACTAGGTGAAGTAAGCCTGACATAGACAAAAATCATATAATATCACTAATATGTGGAATATTAAAAAAATGATTAAAAAAGAATTTATATACAAAACAGAAATAGACTTGCAGACACAGAAAAAAAAAAACTTGTGGTTACCAAAGGGGAAAGCTAGTGGAGATGATGGAATTCCAGTTGAGCTATTTCAAATCCTGAAAGATGATGCTGTGAAAGTGCTGCACTCAATATGCCAGCAAATTTGGAAAATTCAGCAGTGGCCACAGGACTGGAAAAAGTCAGTTTTCATTCCAATCCCTAAGAAAGGCAATGCCAAAGAATGCTCAAACTACCGCACAATTGCACTCATCTCACATGCTAGTAAAGTAATGCTCAAAATTCTCCAAGCCAGGCTTCAGCAATACGTGAACCGAGAACTTCCAGATGTTCAAACTGGTTTTAGAAAAGGCAGAGGAACCAGAGATCAAATTGCCAACATCCACTGGATCATAGAAAAAGCAAGAGCTTTTCAGAGAACCATCTATTTCTGCTTCATTGACTATGCCAAAGCCTTTGACTGTATGGATCACAACAAACTGTGGAAAATTCTGAAAGAGATGGGAATACCAGACCACCTGACCTGCCTCTTGAGAAACCTGCATGCAGGTCAGGAAACAACAATTAGAACTGGACATGGAACAACAGACTGGTTCCAAATAGGAAAAGGAGTACGTCAAGGCTGTATATTGTCACCCTGCTTACTTAACTTCTATGCAGAGTACATCATGAGAAACGCTGGGTTGGATGAAGCACAAGCTGGAATCAAGATTGCCAGGAGAAATATCAAGAACCTCAGATAAGCAGATGACACCAACCTTACAGCAGAAAGTGAAGAGCTAAAGAGCCTCTTGATGAAAGTGAAAGAGGAGAGTGAAAAAGTTGGCTGAAAGCTCAACATTCAGAAAACTAAGATCATGGCATTTGGTCCCATCACTTCATGGCAAATAGATGGGGAAACAGTGGAAACAGTGGCTGACTTTATTTGGGGGGGGGGGGGGCTCCAAAATCACTGCAGATGGTGACTGCAGCCATGAAATTAAAAGACTCTTATTCCTTGGAAGAAAAGTTATGACCAATCTAGACAGCATACTAAAAAACAGAGACATTACTTTGGCAACAAAGGTTCAACTAATCAAAGCGATGGTTTTTCCAGTGGTCAGGTACAGATGTGAGAGTTGGACTATAAAGAAAGCTGAGCTCTGAAGAATTGATGCTTTTGAACTGCGGTTTTGGAGAAGACTCTTGAGAGTCCCTTAGACTGCAAGGAGATCAACCCAGTCCATCCTAAAGGAAATCAGTTCTGAATATTCTTTGGAAGGACTGATGTTGAAGTTGAACCTCCAATACTTTGACCACCTGATGTGAAGAGCTGATTCATTCAGGGTCAAAAGACCCTGATGCTGGGAAAGATTGAGGGCAGGAGGAGAAGGGGACGACAGAGGATGAGATGGTTGGATGGCAACACTGACTCAATGGACATGAGTTTGAGTAAACTCCGGGAGTTGGTTACGGACAGGGAGGCCTGGTGTGCTGTGATTCATGGGGTTGCAAAGAGTCAGACACGACTGAGCCGACTGAAGTGAACTGAACTGACTGAATCGCAAAGTGGGAGGTGGTTAAATTAGGAGCTTGAGATGAACATTACATATGACTAGATACATAATAAACAACAAGGACCTGCTGTGAGGCATAGGGAACTATACTCAATATTTTGTAATAATGTATAAGGGAAATGAATCTGATATATATATGAATCTGATATGTGTGTGTTTGTAACTGAATCAGTTTGTTGTACACAATATTGTAAATCAACTACGTTTCAATAAAATTAAAAAAATCATATTGGGGAAATAAAATATATTTGTATGCAATTATAAAAAGATAGGACATAAAGACAGCTGAGAAAGGTTAACAGAGGTGGTTGTGCTTAATTGTTAAGCCAATTATATTAACAGTAAGTCCTGGAGAATCTTAGGGCAGTCCAGCCATGTGGTGGTAGATTTTTATTTTAGAATAATATATATTTTTTAAATTTCTGAGAAATTTCAAATTTATAGAAAAGTTTCAAAGCTTCACTATTTGAGGCCAAATATTCTCAACCCATTATAATTAGATCAGTGAAACTCTGAAAGAAAACTGATTTTACAGACACCACAATTTAGCATAGAAAGTCTACAGACAGTTCCACCTTTTATAAAAGGTGGCTCTCCTTTATTCCACCTGGGCACAGAAACAAAGCCAGTCAAAAGTAGCCAAACTGAATATTTTAATACACAGGCCTTTTGTTACCTGAAATAAGCCTGAATAAACAATCAAAAGCCTTAGAAAATGCCACGGTCTGAAATATGAATCATAAACTCTTACTTCCGAGAGGGAGACAAATACCAATAGGTCAAAAGAAATCAATTTCCTAGAAAACAACAGATGTAGCAATTAAACCCAGAGTTCTCAACTACAGCTCCCAGTGTGGTTATCTCAGCTATGCAGCCCTCTGGATTTGTTTGAGAGAAGGCAAACGGAAAGGAGAACAAGTAGGTTCTCCTGAGTAATGGGGGGTCTCAGGGGTCACTCCCTCTGAGTCACAGGATGATCTAAATGGGATGCCACGTACAGTGGATGGTGGAGTGTTCACATAAGTCTGAGGCAGCATTTTCAGCTCTCGTGTAGAGGCAACGTGTCCAATGATCAGAGTGCCTTGAGCACTGTTATAATACAGTGCAGATGTGAGAAACAGGATAAAAGCAAAAGTGGGCAAACTCCAGAACTGTGAGCATGTTTCTGAACTAATAGTGAGTGAACGAACTTATCAAGGGTGGATGGGGAGGCGTGAGTGGCATCGCTACTCTGACTCCATCCAGCAGGTAGTGACAGTCAGTGGCTCAGCGACTCTATTCTTCATCTTCCAAGCTGTGTTCATCAGTCTCAGCTTGTCAATCAAATCATGCTGTGGTGAAATGCCAAAAAGCTCGCGTCTGTGACAGCACAGGCTAAGAAGGAGCTCCCTGTGAAAACGCCTGTGATATTGTGATTCTTTTTGTAACAACCACAGGTGGTTACTGAGCTTTCCTCTGTACCGTTATAGTCCAAAGACAGGACCTTCTCAGTGATGCATTTGAGTTAATCTAATAATGAAAAAAAAAAAAAAAACTACAGTGAGGTCCCACTGTACTTCTAAGACATTTCATTATCTGTGAGAATAAACTGGAGAGGCAGAAGAAGAGAGAAATCAGAGAATTGGGGTAGGAAATAATGAGCCTTAGATGCCACTGAGGATCCAGGTAAGGAGGCAACCAGGCTGCAGGTCACAGGTGTCATCCAATCTCACAATGTCTGTACTCGTAATTTATGCAGAAATTAGCCCAGAAATACAGAATGTCAGTTTCCTAGAAGTTTAGACATCCTCCAATTCCATCATATTAGACAACACTTTTATGACCACCAAGAGAAAATGAAAAGAAAATCAGATCACTGCTTGCCATCTAATTGGTTTGTGTATGCTAGGCAGGCACCAGCTTCGGGGGACACCAACATGGATCTTTCATACCTGAAAACTGATCTACCCGCCTTGAAAACATATTGATTCTTTCTTCATTGCCCACAGTTACTAAATTTCTTCTTCTTTTTTTAATTTGGAGTATAATTGCTCCACACTGTTGTGTTCGTTCTGGTGTCTAGCGAAGTGAATCAGCTCTCCGTGTACATATATCCCCTCTCTCGTACCTCCTTCCACCCACCCCCATCCCACCCTCTAGGTCATCCCAGAGCACTGGGCTGAGCTCCCTGGGTTTTGCAGCAGGTTCCCACTAGCTATTTTACACGTGGTGATGTATCTATGTCAATCAGAATCTCCCAGTTCTGTCTCACCCTCTCCTTCCCCCTCTGTGTACACGTCTGTTCTCTGCATCTGAGTCTGTATTCCTGCCGTGGATCCAAAGTAAGGGAAGTCCTCTCCAAATCACTACACAGTTATTAAAATCATTCTGCCCGAGTGTCCATTTGATGAACAGACCTCAGTACTGAAGGGCTCTTTCCTGTGCTTCTTGAGGCATCTTCGTATTTGGGAGTTATCTGTGTCTTGCCATTTTAAAGTGTGTATTGTAGGGCAGGTGTAGAAGGACCTGGCATCTTACACTGGGGACTACAACAAAGCTGATGCTTAACCAAGTAATAGCTTCCCGGATGACTCAGTGGGTAAAGAGCCTGTCTGCAATGCAGGACATGCAGGAGATGCAGGAGACGCAGGTTCCATCCCTGGGTCGGGAGGATCCCCTGGAGGAGGAAAATAGCAACTCATTCTGGTATTCTTGCCTGAAAAGTCACATGGGCAGAGGAGTCTGGCAGGCTATAATACAAAGGGTCGCAAAGAGTCTGACATGACTGAGCAACTAAGCAAGCATGCACATCCAGGTAATAAGTGTCCCACTGCCTCTAGGTCGCAGCTCTGGACAATCCACTGCACACTAGGACAATAAATAGCAACATGATTGGTAACATATCTCAGCTCTTTCCATGTGATGATCTAATTGCTGCTGAGCAAAGAAAGTATAAAAGTGGATGTAAATGACAGTGTTTTGAACTTGTTAAAGAAGCCGACCTGTTTAAGTCAGTTTTCAAATTTCAATAGGGATATTTAAGACCAGTGAAACTGATTTGCCATCACAACCTAATTCGGTTTTGGGTGGGAAAAACTGAGAGTCACTTGTCAGTTATCTCTGCTCTAGGATCTAAATTTCCAAATTCTGTATCTATTTTATGTCATCAATTAGTACCAAATATCTCCACCTTGATTTGCTGAAAAGTAACTGAAAATTTAGGTCAATTTGAATATCTGTGAGTTATGAACAGGGAATTACAAAAATATTCTCTTTTAATGTAAAAGTCATACTTTCTCTTTGAAATAAAAATAGAAAAAGATTAATGAAGAAAAGCATAGTTCCATGTATATTACATTTTTAACATCTTGTATATTCTTTCATACCTTTTGCATATATACTTGTCAGTTTGGATAAGATCATGTTCAATATATTTTGTAACTTCGTTCTAAAATAATATTATATTTTATATATAATACATAAACAAAGACATACTGTATAGCACAGGAAACTATATGCAATATCTTGTAATAGCCAATAATATAATATAATACTATATTTTATATATAATACATAAACAAAGACCTACTATATAGCACAGGAAACTATATTCAATATCTTGTAATAGCCGATAATATAATAGTCTATAATATAAAATAGGCTTCCATTTATATTATAATATAATGGGCTTTCCTTGTGGCTCAGCTGGTAAAGAATCTACCTGCAATGCAGGAGACCTGGTTTCAATCCCTCGGTTGGGAAGATCCCCTGGAGAAGGGAAAGGCTGCCTACTCCAGTATTCTGGCCTGGAGAATTCCATGAACTGTATAGTCCATGGGGTCGCAAAGAGTTGGACACGACTGAGTGACTTTCACTTTATACTGGAGAGGAATATATGTGTGTGTGTGTGGCTTTGTTGTACACCTGAAACTAACACAACACTTTAAATCAGCTATTCTTCTATAAAAATCTAAGTATCTTTCCATATAAATAGATTTGATAGAAGTAGATTGACAGAAAGAGGATAGTTATAACATCATTTTTGTTGGCTACAAACTATTATATTCTATTGGTAACTTTTCTAACCAATTTCCTATTGTCAATTAGTTGAAATGTATTCTTTATGAGTTTGATGTTCATGAGTTTGTGGTTTCACTGGGCCTTGCAATAAACAAACTTGGAGTTTATACCTGCATATATGTTCCAAATTATTTCTTTAAGATATGACTTTAGAAATAGAAAAATTGCATCAAAATAGATGTTCTTTTAAATACTTTTATAGAGATTTCATAATATTCCTGCAAAAAGTCTCCACCAATTTATACCAATCTACCATCAGGAAACGATCTTGAAAAACCTAGTTGTGTCTTTCTTTAACATTCCAAAACATTAATAATCTTAATAAAAGATTCACCTTGTTTATAATGAAGTGTACCGTAGACTGATTCAGTTCAGTTCAGTCACTCAGTCGTGTCCGACTCTTGTGACCCCATGAACCGCAGCACGCCAGGCCTCCCTGTCCATCACCAACTCCTGGAGTCCACCCAAACCCATGTCCTTTGAGTTAGTGATGCCATCCAACCATCTCATCCTCTGTCGTGCCCTTCTCCTCCTGCCCTCAATGTTTTCCAGCATCAGGGTCTTTTCAAATGAGTCAGTTCTTCGCATGAGGTGGCCAAAGTATTACCAGACTCTTAAAGGAAATAATGTAAAGAAGTCAAGTACCTCCTCTGTTTTTATTCTCTTCTTTTCCAGTATGCTATGCTAAAATGTAGCTTATTAGCCAAGTTTCCCAAAGCCAAACAGAGATCATACAAAGAGCCTCTATCCTTTCCAGTTCTTTACAGAAACTCTGACAAGGCTGACCAAGGAATACCAAAAGTCCTTGAATTTTGAATAATGAAAAAGTACACCCAGACTAAAATGGAGGAAAGAGTCATGGCGTTCTAAAATTAAGAAGTGAAGGAAAAGAAGATGGTACGGCTGCTTCCTTACGGCCCTATTTAGCTACTTTCACACTTTAAATGAACCATCTCTCTTGACTAAGTACATGGTTGAAATAGCATAACTCCTCACTTCAGTTTAGAAACAGAACATTCTCTCACAGTGGGTTTATGTTATATAACCGGTTTGAGACGGAAAATGAAATTGATGTGAAGCCATTAAAACAAACAGTTAAAACGGCAGCAGATGGCACCAGCCGTGAAGGCAGCGGCCATTCCTGCAAAGAGGGGAAAGGCCCTGAGCACAACTTCAGCCTGTTTTGGTCCACATTCCAGAGTAGAGGGACGCCTATACTCCACGGAGTTAGCAGCTGGGTCCAATCAGCGAGAGCTCTGTCCACAACCCACCTCCTGTTCTCAGGTGTAAACACAGAGGGGAAAGGAAAACGTGTTTATCTTTTCTAAAGACAGGGTTTCACTCTTGTGCTTATTTACGTGAAAAGCATCTATTAAACATTTTTATGTTGCCCATGTTGAATGAGATTCTGAGCCAAGTGTCTGGAAAAGTCTAGGTTTTAAAACCAAGGAGACCTAAGCCCAAACTTAGCTTTACCACTTACCAATCATAATACTCGCCTATGTTACGTTGCTCAATTTCAGCCTTCTCCTCTACAATATAAAGATGATGATAATGATAATACACAGTCAGGATGACTGTGTTATAAATAAAGCACCCAATACAAGGTGGAACTGATGGCATATCAAAGTGACAACTGCCTGTTCAATTTCAGTCATCAATCAGCAGAGGTGAAGGATGAGAGGATGTGGAGAAAAGAACATCAAGAAATCAAAGTGGGCTTGTATTCTCTTAACATTGCATAAGTAAATGAGAATATGCAATCCATGGGGCTGAAAAAAGCCAGACACGACTGGGTGACTGGACAACAACAACGCTAAATTTAAAAAGCGAATAACTTAGACTAGGTTTTCTATCCTTAATAATGCCATTGTTCATTTTAGTGCATTAGTTTAGTGATGTGCCCTTGATGAGAAGCCGAGAGTCCCATCTCCATGGGAACAAGGTTGAAGAACTTGAAGACTGTCTTTCTTCAGTGCATTCAATTGAGAATCATTTAAAATGGCATTATTATAAAAAATTTGATTAATCACTTAATCATGTATTATATTCTCCTAAATACTACTAATATATGGAGAGAATTGCCATGGTAACATACCTTGATCTTTCTCTCAAAGAGTTTCCAGTAAAATTCACTAAACATTTAAAAAATAAAACAAACCTTCACCTACGATTCACACTTCACTCTTTCAAGATTCTCAATACCCAGGAATAAGGCAAGACTTAGGTGTATTTTCCTTATGTTGAACAACTATTTAGCTGAGTCATGGAGCTTAAAGAACAGTCCAAACAAACATTACTTCAGGATGGCTTTTTGACAATGTTTTTCATCCCGATAGCAGCAATCCATATGAAAGCATTTCTGGAAAGACCACAGAAAGGCAAAGTCTTCGGTTTCCCAGATTATGAGCACTCTCTGCCGTGATATTACTGAGGACACTAATTCTACAAACACTGATCTCCAGATCATTTCTCTGCCAAGGAAATATTTTTTCTTGCACCTGAGTTAAATGGAGAACTATCTCACCAAAAAAAAGGAAAAAAATAAATGGATGAAGCAAATCATCTATCTTTAGCTGTCACTCACAACTTTATGAATACATTTGCGGCAATGTATTTATTTTTTTCTTGATATCATGTAAATACTGTGTTTTGAGATTTTTTTTCCTAGGTTTAGCTTGGAGACCAAATCAGGAACAGGAGTAGAACTGTCATGATCCCTTATCCTGCCACAAGGAGAGGTATCACTTTAAGCCTTGAATAATCTCTAATCCTTTAAAGTAAATGAACTCATGAGTTTGCTTGCTGGATTATAGAAAAGACCATGGCCTGAGCACATAGTGTCATGAATGTTATATAAATTAAATTTTGGCTATAACCTTATATCTCATTCTTCATAATTGAGTTTGGAAAGAAAAATGAGGTCTTTGTTGCTAATGTGAAAGTAAGTACTCTCAGAATAATGCAGATGCCTTCACAGGGCTCCCTGCTCTGGGAAACTTTTCTCCAGATTATTTTGTCTGCACAAGAAGGGTTCAGAACCATGCTTCTGCCAAAGTTAGTGACCTGGAGAAGCAGCTGTAGACCCTGGCAGGATATCGCGAGACAAGCCCAAAGCAGTTGATAAAACACAGGCAGGACACAACCTCAGGGTGTTTCACAGTAGATTGGTATTTGCAGTGAAATAAGATAGCGCAATGAAATAAAACAAGTTAAACAGGTTAAAAATAAAGTCACGTGGTAACATAATAGCCTGGGTTCTCAGAACTTGACAAAGTCAAGATGGTAGGAGAAAGAAGAGGAAGCACTCACTCCCAAGCTGGTGTTTGTGAGGACAGAGAGATGCTCACCAGGGGTACCACCTTCCTCCCTGTTTCCAGCCCCTCCATCCAGGGCTCTGGTTCTGCCTCTGCTGGGTGCCCCATCCCCCTTATTAAGCCCTCTCTGCTTTTCCTTTAAAGTGATGCCAAGTATCAACTATTGGTTTTATACACAAATGGAAGAATGAATGAGTGATAATGATGCAATGAAGCACTGCCTCAAAGTATCTTATTATTCCTTTCAGAAGAATACAGATACTAAAACAGAATCACTTGAAGTTGTATCCACACAAAAACCTGCGTGTGGATATATATTAACTATATTCGTCACTTCAAAAACCTGAAAGCCACTAAGATGTCCTTCAGGAGGCGAGTGGACAAATAAACTGTGGAAGATTCAGCAATGGAATTTTATTCAGTGCTAAAAATAAATGTGCTATCAAGCCATGAAAACACATGGAGGGATCTTAAATGCATATCATTAAGTGAAAGAAAGAAAGAAGGCTGAGTATTGAAGAACTGATGCTTTTGAGAGTCCCTTGGACAGCAAGGAAATCAAACCAGTGGGTCCTAAAGGAAATCAACCCTAAATATTCATTGGAAGGACCAATGCTGAAACCGAAGCTCCAATACTTTGGCCACCTAGTGTGAAGAGCCGACTTGTTAGAAAAGATCATGATGCCGGGAAAGATTGAGGGCAGGAAAAGAAGGGGATGACAGAGGATGAGATGGTTGGATGGCATCACTGACTCAATGGGCATGAGTCTGAGTAAACTCCGGGAGTTGGCGATGGACAGGGAAGCCTGGCGTGCTGTAGTCCATTGGGTCAGTTACAAAGAAATCAGACACAACTGAAAACAACAAAGTGAGAGAAATAAATCTGAAAAGGCTACATACTATTTGATTCTAACTGTATGTCATGGTGGAAAAGACAAAACTAAGGAGACAGTGAAAAGATCAGTGGTTGCCAGGGGCTGGGGAAGAAGGGATGAATAAACGGAGCACAGAGGGGTTTTAGGCCAGTGATACTCTGTGCAATACCATAACGATGGATACATGTCATCACATGTTTCTCCAAAGCTACAGAATGTGTAGCACCAAGTGTGAACCCTAATGTAAGCTGTGACTTTGGGTGATCACGATGCACCCATGTGCATTCAGTTGTAACAAATGAACCACTATGGTGGGGAATGTTGATAACCTGGGAGGTTATGTATGTGTGGAGGCAGGGGTTGTATGGGAAATCTCTGTATCTTCAGCTGAATTTTGCTGTAAAACAAAGACTGCTCTGAAAACATAAATTCTTCACATGTGCAAGCTCAGTTGCTCAGTCATGTCTGACTCATGGTGGCCCCACGGACTGTAGTCAGCCAGGCTCTTGCCAATCTCCTCTGCCCAATAGAATCCTCCAGGCAGGAATACTTGAGTGGGGTACCACTGCCTACTCGAGGGCATCTTCCTGACCCAGGAATCGAACTTGCATCTCTTGCATCTCCTGCACTGACAGGCAGATCCGTTTCCACTAGCATCTCCTGAGAAAACATAAATTCTTCATAAAAACTTTAAAAAAATCATAAACAGGGAGAAGAAGGAAGAGGAGGTAAGTGCGAAGAAATAGAAAGAGAAGAAGACAAAATTAAAACCACAATTAGCCTTTCATATTAGAATTTCCTCCTGAGGTGTGCTAAACTTTATTTTATAAAAAACTGACTAACCTCAAGGGTTACTGACAAAGCTAATAGAACAAATGTCAAGAACAAAGAGACTTCAAGAAATATGACCGCCTGCAGGAATACGTTTTTCTAAGGGTCATCTTCTGGGAAGGAAACTCTCAGGTGGTATTTTAAGTTTCTGTCTCAAATTCCGAGAGACTCACAGCCTATCTGCTGTCCTGCCAAGGGGTCCCTTGAAATTTTCCACTGAAACGTGAATTTATAAATAAACAGGTTCTTAAATGGAAAGGAATTATATCTTCTTGAATTGCAGAACCCATCTCCTCCATGATGCAGGGATGACAACTGACAAGCACTCAAACCATTTCTTAGACTGAGCCAACTTCCCTCCTAATCCCACTGCATAAAACACAATAAACATCAAACGTTTATTTTTGACATCTCTTTGTTTCATAGTCCCCTACCACATGCCAGGCCCTGTCATTCGTGCCATTTCACTGAATATTTTGTCCTTAGGACAGCTGTGTCAGGTCAAGATGAGACTGGACTTGTTTAGAGCCTAGCAGCTTAATCAGGTTTAGAGAAGAGGTGGTTTCCTAACAGAAAGGGCATAGAGGAAGATGAAGATCAATAGCTAAGATCAACATGTATACATAAAATATCTCTGTGTATCAGGTACTTTTAATGTCCTAATGAATTCAATCTCCACAATTTTACTAAGCCTCTATAAAAGCTACTTTGTAAACATGAAGAGCATGCGGCCCAGTAGTGAAGAAATGTTCACTAAGTCAGGTCTGACTCTTTGCTACCCCAGGGCTGCAGCACGCCATGGGGTTAAGAAGTGTGTCTAAATCTAGATGGTGGAGACAGGATTCAAACCCCTTGAATCACTGCACATCTGGCCTAAACATAGGCTGTGAGAAGAGGAGAACATATTCAACAGTGAACATTTAAATACATCATGGAGATCTCAAAACTCCCCTTAATTCTTCTCCTCTGATGCTTTTTGACATAGATTTTTTTTTTAATATATTCAGTTTATTATGGAATAGCTATCTCTACCTGACCATCAGTGCTCAAATGGCACCAAATTATTAATTTAAAACATTTTAAGTTAAATTTACATATGTGAATAAAGTAACATGTCAGTTGCCAAAAGCAATTTTTTGTTAATTTTTTAAATGAGACATTTCCTTCCGCCAGTTTAGCAACTCTGTAACCCTTAGTGTAGTCATAACCTGTATGCGTGGAGCAGAACCAAGCCTCACTCGACAGCATGTGTAAAAATCTGCAAGTCCTAGAGGACAGTGCTTTGTAGCAATGGAGTGGGGTCAGAAGAGTGGGGCTGGCATAGTCAGGGGCAAGGCAAGCTCTTTGTAAACATGTTTTGTGGGCTGGAACGTGCTGGCTTCCACTTCAAGTGCCTGGAGCTGTGCCCCCGTCCATGCACCACATTCTCCTCCAAGCATGAGTGTTAAGGTTTATAAAGCGGGAACCACAGTGTCACAAGGGGCCGTCCAGAGAACAAAATCCAACATATATTCAAAGGCACTTTGGAAACCACAATATGCAATTAAAATGTAAAATACTGTTGTAAGTATTAAATTTCTCTTGCAATGTTATCAGTATTACTCTAGTGTTTTGTCCCTGGATATGATATGCAGACTGACTATCACAGATTTCTATGCATACACCCATCCTGAATATGATATATGTCCAAATGCAACCTTCCTGTGGGGTAGCTTTTTTTTTTTTTAATGGTATTTTAAGTTTGTATTAAACCCCTGTGGGGATGGATGGTATGATAAGAGAACCATCACCTACTTCTGTGCTATTTTCCAAAGAACCTGAAGCAGAATTCTTTAACAAAATTAAAAGTTCAATGCATGCTATTACCTGAATGTAAACAAATTTGACTAAGAAACACAATTTGCATTTCCTCCCCAGTAGACTCTGAAAAGAGTCTTAGTTGAAGTTTATTTTTCCAACTTCAATAGCAATCTCAGCAAGCAATGTGCTGCCTTTTCAAAAATACTCACTAAAACAAATGGAAATATTCTCTCATATTTGCCACCTCATTAGTCCTCAAAGCCAAGCTGTTGAAATATAGAACTATTAGTCTCTCATTTCAAACCTCCCTTTGGAAGAGAATTATCTGGATTTTGGTATAAATAACATGTTTTCTCAATAAAAGAAAATGAAATCCATTATAATCGTGAAAAAGAACTAGCACTCAAGTGACCAATATAAGTTAAAGCATAATCTGAAGTATTTTAGGTGAATTATTAATTTAATCACGAAAATTATCCTATGAAGTAATTCAATTTTAATCTATATAGTTTTCATTTCACAACTGAGAAAATTGAAATGGAAGAAGGTAAGGAAAATTTTCTATTCTCTCCATATCTTAATGCTTACGACTATTTCTAAAATATAGAAGTTTTAGCTAGCTTGCTATTGGAATAATATGAAAAGGTTTCAACATTTTAACACAATGCAACATATACATTTTAAAATTGGCAAAATTGAAAAGGCCATCTTGGAGAAACAGGGAGCAGTGTGATAAACTGAGACTAGTTAATTGCTTACAGATTATTTTGCTAGGAGCTTTCATCGTTGTATCAAAATCTATACAAATCCATAGGATTAAATATAGCATGACCTGCCCTGTACAGCCTTTGAAGTCAGATAACAGTGAATACTATTTTCAAATACGGTAACTCTTTTAAAATATGGTACATCTGAATCATTTGCGGAATTGACAGGATTACAGACTCCCAGGTGACATTCTGGATTTGCTTAATCAACATCTCCAAGTATGGGGCTTGAGCATGTACATTTCACAAATATCCACAGTGAGTTTTATGCTCAAAGTGGAAATAAGGAAAAATTTACCACACTTAAAATGCTTCCTTATGTATCAATCCAATAAAAACACAACCAATAGAAAAGCAAGATGCTAAGAAAATGACTCAGTGAAGACATTTTGCAAGGCATTAAAACAATATGCTTAGATTGGGGAGGAGCTGACCTGACACAGGGAAGACAATTTTAAGGAGATGGTTAGCTGGTCAAACCCTCTCCTCATATCCTAACCTCTCTCAGGTCTTCATCTTGAGGCCAAGTGAATTAGAGGGCATCCAACCTTCCTCAGAAGAGCACATCTGAGAAACTCTTGTCCTACCACCCAGTCCATCCTAAAGGAGATCAGTCCCGAATGTTCATTGGAAGGACTGATGCTGAAGTTGAAACTCCAATACTTTAGCCACCTGATGCGAAGAGCTGACTCTTTTGAAAAGACCATAATGTTGGGAAAGATTGAAGGTGGAAGGAGAAGGGGAAGACAGAGGATGAGATGGTTGGATGGCATCACTGACTCTACGAACATGAGTTTGAGCAAGCTCCGGGAGTTGGTGATGGACAGGGAGGCCTGGCGTGCGGCAGCCCATAGGGTCACAAAGAGTCGGACATGAGTGAGCGACTGAATTGAACTGAAATACCACCAAGTAGCGTTTATGAGTCATTTCTGCTGCTCTATGAACCTGAAGCATCTGGTTCTGCCGACCCTCACTCCAGGCATGAGCACAGACTGCCTCGTGCCTAATCACCTGCCTTCCTCCACTGGTCAAGACTTAGAACCAGATTTCATTCCCTGGAGTCCTCCATGCCATCCTTGTGTGTGCCTTCACTGAGTCCCAGGACAGATAAACACTCCACTTTCCCCTGATGGTCCTGCGTCTCTCTTGGAGAAGTTATAAGCTGCTTAAGTTCTCATAAGTAGTAAGTGATGGAGCAGGTATTCAAATTCAGGTCTGTGATTCTAAAGGTCATACTCTTTCTACTTCACAGCATACTGATTAAATGTTTCTCTCAAGAATGAGGTGTTTGAAGCAAGCCTGCGGCAGGCTCTGACTCCTAGGACATTCATAATTAAATTTTCTCTATGTTGTACTTTGACAGCAGATAGGCTCTTTTGTTTATTTACCTAAGAAATGAACACTTTAAATGTCAGAGCCTGGAGCAGAACTGTCCTGCTATTGGAGGATAAGAGCTGGACTGGTATTCTTGCCCACAAAGAGAGTCATCCCATTTCAGCACAGGTGTGAACATTGCAGATCTCTTCAATTAGAGGTGAGATTTAGTTCAATAAAGAAAGAAAAGTTTTACTTCTGTCAAGTACTTCAT
This sequence comes from Muntiacus reevesi, assembly GCF_963930625.1. Classification (NCBI taxonomy): domain Eukaryota; kingdom Metazoa; phylum Chordata; class Mammalia; order Artiodactyla; family Cervidae; genus Muntiacus; species Muntiacus reevesi. The sequence continues at coordinate 75,074,298 of NC_089259.1, forward strand.
TTCAATTCAGTTGCTCAGTCGTGTCTGACTCTTTGCAACCCCATGGACTATAGCCCATCAGGTTCATCTGTTCATGGGATTTTCCAAGTGAGAATCCTAAATTTGGTAGCCATTTCCTTCTCCAGGGATCTTCCTGATCCAGGGATCGAGCCTGCTAGTGGTGTAATAGTGTTTCCAGAAAGGGGAGGAATCAGGAGGAAGTATGGTGTGAATGGCCTTATTGGAGGTGGGGTGTAGAAACAGGTACAGATATGGCTAGATTTGTAAATTCTGTAGTGAAAAGTTGAGGGCATTTATTTTATTTTCTTAATTTTCTCTGGGAAGAAGGAGCATATGACAGAAAATAGCAGAAAGGTCAGGTATTTCAAGAGTAGAAAAGTAAGAGAAAAAGATCAGGATATGGGTAAATGCTGAGGGCATAATAGAGGTGAAAGTGAAAGCAGCTCAGTCATGTCTGACTCTTTGCACCCCCATGGACTACACAATCCATGGGATTCTCCAGGCCAGAATAATCTGGAGTAGGTAGCCTTTCCCTTCTCCAGGGGATCTTCCCAACTCGGGGATCAAACTCAGGTCTCCCGCATTGCAGGCGGATTCTTTTCCAGCTGAGCCACAAGGGAAGCCCATAATAGAGGGGGGTCACAGTGAATTCTGTTTCCCTAGTGTTCATAGCTTCCTCTAGTAGAATTAGCAACTCGAGTGCAAGAATACTTAACGAGGACATTTGGGGAACTCCAGAGTTGGAGCACAGCCTGACAAGAAGAGTGGATTCTCAGAGTCAAGTGAGTTTAGGACGTGGGCATAAGGTTCAGTGAGACGGTGCACGGGAGGAGAACCGGAAAGGAGAACGGGAAATCGACATGTCCAAGAACACAGGGGGCTTCCCTGGTAGCTCAGTGGTAAAGAGGAGTCAGTACAGGAGCTGCAGGAGACCCAGGTTTGGTCCCTGGGTCAGGAAGATCCCCTGGAGAAGGAAATGGCAACCCACTCCAGTATTCTGCCTGGAGAACCCCATGGATAGAGCAGCCTGGTGGGCTACAGTCCATAGGGTTGCAAAGAGTCAGACATGACTGGGCGTACACACATCCATGAACACAGGGGTTCAAACAAGGCTGAAGAATGGTCCCAGTGGGAGGAGACAGACAAAAGCTGGTGGGAGAATATTAGAGTCAGAACACATGATATTTAAATGTGTGGTTTGGAAATAAACAATTCTCAGTGATCACAACGCTTAGGGTATGACCCTTGGGTGTGTGTGTGGCTTGAGTTGAGTGGAGAAAGACATTGGAAATGAGGGAATCAAACAGTCAATGACCCGGGAGGATGGCTTTGACATCATTAAAGATGAAACAAGGTTTAGGGTTGAGAAAGACTGTGAGCTGGGTGCCAAAGTCTTGGATAAGTGAAGTCAGAAAATAGTGTGTAGGTCTGAAAATAGGAAGGGAACACAGTGATGCACTTAAATAGCAACATCCTTGAAGGAGCAGAGGTTTTGTAAAACAGGGTAAACAGTAATGCTCTGATGGCAGGGGAGTTCAAGTTGAATATCAACTCACCTTGTGATTCTGAGGAAATGTAACTGGGGAGAAAGAGATGCTTGAGAGACCCACATAGCGACCCAGCTTTCCTAAAGCCCCTCCTTTCCCAACTCAGCCCTATATGAGTAGCTCTCTCCTGTTCCTCACTCAGCAGCAGTCCTGAGTCACAAAACAGGGATGCCAGAAATCCCATCAGTATGATGCTAAGGGAAAGACAATCGACAGAACAGATGCAAAATCAGTTTGCCCTGGACCACGCAGGGAAAACTGGTGATCCATTAAATTCAAGAGATATTTACCAGGAAATTACTTTGATTAAGAATCCATAGATGAGACAGTTCATATTAGCTGCTAGAAATGCCAAACTGCCTCCCAGAGCCCAACATCCTCAGAGCCTAATGAATTCATCTGAGACAGAAGGCAGTGTGTTTTCTTTACATTCCACAAGGGAGGGGCCAGGAGCTGTGACTTCTATCTTTGGATTTTCTATTAACTGCCAGACCTTGAGCAACCTCTTACATTTCCCGAACCCCAGACTCCTCACCTACAAAATGACTGATGATGGACTAGACAATAACGAGTGACCTTTTCTGCTCCAAGGAACAAAGACACCATCCGTGATTTACTGGGAATTCTGAGACAGAACGGCCCTGTCTATTTGATTTCCATCTTGGCAACTACCCTCCTCGAATTCCATCCTACCTCAGGGTCCCTTCCCATAAACATTCAGGGTCCCACTGGGTGGGGGCTGCCTCACTTAGCGGTCTTGCTGCTGTCGAATAGAGTTTGCTTTATATTATAGAGGGAACCTCCTTTATTATTTAGGGGACGCAGAGGGTGGCCTCTCCTGGAATTCTTAAAAAATGACAAAAAGCCATCATATCTCTCTAGTGCCAGAAATAATTTTTAAAAAAAAACAAATAGCAGAGGAAGGGGAGGGAAGTAAGAATGACTGAGGGTTTTTCTAATAAGCCTTTTTAAAAAGTCCACTAAGATAGGTGGTCTCTTCAGATCATTAGTGCAAGGAGCCCCTCCAAAATGAGATGAGGAACTAACCTCTCCCAAACAGACAGTAATATCAACCTCTCTTTTTTGTTACTGCTTTTTGTGGCCCTGCCCCTCCCCATAACTCCATCTGTTCAGAGGAACCAAACCTTCCTGGATTGGCATGAAGATTGCCAGAGAATTAAAAATAAATGGGAAGGAACTTGGAGGAGATAAATAGATGCCACAGCCTCAGATAGCCAATAATATTGTCCTGACTTGGTTTAATATCCAAACAAAAGCCAAGAGGTCTTTCATTTGATGCATTTTAAGTGCTACAAAATGGTAAGAAGTCGATCACACTAAAGGAATACTCATATAAAATAGATGTTAAGTTCCATGTTAAATTAGAAAAAAGAGGAAATCTTTGGATAAAGATTGGCATGTCAATTTTGGATGCTATATGAAGGCTCCATGCCACTTTTCACAATGTACACTCAAAATTACCTGTTTCCATCATCACAGCATGTAAGCAAATTTCTCTAGTAACGAATCAGAGGAACCATCTCGGGTAAAGCCCTGCGCTGGGCTCCCTGGTGAACAAGAAAGCGCACGAGGCAGGACTTCCGGGCTAGAGTGACTGACAGTCTAATAGGAAAGCTGTGTACCTTTAGTAAAATATTCTCAAACACACACAGGTATTTACTCCCACACAAAACAAGTAACAGATTGACATCGCCAGATAATGCTTAGCCGACGGGTGGACAACTGTTAGTAAAACCAAGAGTGATATTTCAGAGATGGGGTAGCTCAAACTGGCGGGAAAAGTTTTTAGAGAAAAGTTTTAAATAATTATACCAACTAACCATTCATCTTTTTAACTTAGCAGTCACTATGTGAAGAAGGAGTACTTTCTGTCTATCAGGTCCTTTTAATGTACTAGTGAATGCAACAATCCTTTCACTGCACTGTGCCAATAACCTAGTTTCTAATAAAGGGAAGAACAAAACCATCAATACACCATCCGTGTGTTTAATGTTCAGCTTGGGGTTTATCTTTGCCCCTCTCCCCTCATCAATGCCCAAGTCAAGACTGGACCTAAAGCCAGACTTTCAAATAAGAGCAAATGGTAAACCAATCTCCTAATTAGTAAGAATTCACTGAACTTGAGAACTAAAAAGAATACGCAAAGATATACATATATAGACATATATAGATTACTCCTTGGAAGAAAAGTTTATGACCAACCTAGACAACATATTAAAAAGCAGAGACATTACTTTGCCAACCACGGTCTGTCTAGTCAAGACTATGGTTTTTCCCATGGTCACGTATGGATGTGAGAGTTGGACTGTGAAGAAAACTGAGCGCTGAAGAATTGATGCTTTTGAACTGTGGTGTCGGAGAAGACTCTTGAGAGTCCCTTGGAGTGCAAGGAGATCCAACCAGTCCATCCTAAAGGAAATCAGTCCTGAATATTCAATGGAAGGACTGATGCTGAAACTCCAATACTTTGGTCACCAGATGTGAGGAGCTGACTCATTTGAAAAGACCCTGATGCTGGGAAAGATTGAGGGTGGGAGGAGAAGGGGATGACAGAGGATGAGATGGTTGGATGGCATCATCAACTCAATGGACATGAGTTTGGGTGGACTCTGGGAGTTGGTGATGGACAGGGAGGCCTGGCGCGCTGCAGTCCATGGGGTTGCAAAGAATCAGACATGACTGAGCAATTGAACTGAACTGAATTGAGTACACACACAAATACAACACAAATATAAAACGGCGTAAGTGTAACACACACTATGGTGGTCATTATAGTTCGGCAGAGGAATAACTTTGCTCTTTCATATTTGAAATCACAAATATTCCTCTTCTTTCAGAAAAAGTAAAAATTAAAGCAGGAGAAAAGGGGATATTTAATCAAATTTCCTCTAATATTTGTCTGTTAACACCTTAAATAGCTGACAAGAAAGATAATTCTAATGATACTTTCTTTTTTAAATGAGCTTTTTTTTTTTTTTAAGATTTGGTTTCGATGTGGACCAATTTTAAGTCTTTCCTGAATTTGTTACAATATTGCTTCTGTTATATGTTCTGATTTTTTGGCTGCAAGGCATGTGGGTTCTTCACTCCTGGATGTCAGGCATGCAGGTTATCGAACCTGCATCCGCAGCATCAGGAGGTGGAATCTTAACCACTGGACCATCAGGGAAGTTCCTAATGATACTTTAAACATTCAGCATGTTCCAAGGGTTGCAACTATTTGAAATCCCTCAAATTTTCTCATGGTATACGCACAACAAGAAAAGCGGAAAAAAAAATGGCAGGTGTGTTTTCCTAAATCTGTGAAAAATGCCATATCTACACTAAAAGTTTAAAAACATTTTGCATATGGCTATCTTGTTTATTAAACCACCCAGCCTGTGCTTGACTTAGTACAATCCGATTTGTGAACTATACCCTTTAAGATTAAAGAAGAGTCCAGATTAAATAGATAATTTGAATTCAGGGGGTGTGCGTGTGTGTGTGTGTGTGTATCTGACTTAAGCTATTGGTCAGCACCCTCAAAATTTACATGCGTTTATTATAGGTCAGGCTATTGGTATTTCTATCACAAACATGTCACAATGGTTTTCATTTTTGGGTCACTACAGGTAACAATCTTAGGCACATTTTTGCTTTCAGTGGAGAGACCTAACAGAAGCAGTTCTGTTCTCTGATTATTCATCACCCGTTATTTGCAAAATAACACACAGGGTTTTGACTTGGTATCAGCTGACTCCAGGCACACCCAAACTTCTCTCCTCCCTATTCTCAAAGGCACAGCACAGCTCTGCCACCTGTCACTATTAAACCGTCCCCCAAAGAGAAAGGAAGGCAAAGAAAGGGGAGGAAGGAAACTGAAGCATGTCTTTCCAAAGGCAGCTGCACCAATGCCTTTTCTGTCTTCCTTCCTCAAGCATTTATGAAATGCTTACTATGTAAAAGCAAATGCTCCACACGCTGAGGATGCTGAGAAAATTAACCATTGCGCTGGCCCTTGAGTCTTCACTGCAGCTTTCTTTATTTCCATTTTAGAGCGTGAAGTAACAGAAGCCCTTCTGCTTTCAGAATAAATGAAAATTGAAGGATGAGAAATTCAAAAGTGTAAACAAATTTCACCCAATGAATCATGTTACCTAACGCTCCCACCCCAACCCTATGTTCTGTGCCCAGTATCCCAGGCTTTGCAGGTCTCCCACTTTCCATGACTGGCTCTGGGTTTTGTAAAACAGGAAGAAGCCATCTCTGCCCACAGGGGAAGAAGCACTCAGCTGGAGATAAGGCTCACAGAACACACTCTCCATGCACATGAAAAATCCGCAGCTCATCGGTGCAGAAATCAAACATGCCTGATTTATATGCAAACAGTGGTGACATGATTGTCACAGCACACATGGTGACTTCACTGGCTTGGGAAATTATCCAGAAATCAGCTAACAAGCACTTCGAAGAGGAGGGCAGAAGAGGACTCTTGTGTTGCCTGCCATGTGCGTCTTTCTTCAAAGTCAAGTGCCTAGATCTATTTGGAGCAGATGTTCTGAGGTCTGAAAAAGGCTGATTTGGCGAATTCACTGCTATTATGCATCATATCAGAATCTTTCCTTTTGTAATAGTATAACTTAGAATGCGAAGACTTTCTCCATCCCATCCGCATTAAGCAAACACCATATCTACAAACTGCCCCTCTGGCCATGTTCAATCCTTTGGGGATTAAATTGGTGAAGAGACACAAGGACTTGTCCTGAGGTCTGATAGAGCTCAGTTGATTCCAGCACCATCTGGATCCAGCAGATAAAGAGCTTTGTTACTATGTTGTAAGAAGCTCTGAGGTGTAGGAAGAGGCAGTTAGTTTAAAACATTCATTCCTCATCCAATCTTAGATCACTGTGAATGTCTGGGAACAAAGAGACTCTCTATTTTATTCATTCTGCAAAGTGAAGGAAAAACAAGGCAGAAAGCAGGAAATTTTATTTACCCATCAAGTAGTTACATGCCGTTTCATCTTATGCTAGATTTCATTAAGTGGACAAAATGTCTTGAAGTAAGTGCATTTGAGAAATGAAGTAACTTGAGCCACTTATAACACTGTGTACTCCGATTGACACGCATTATGTCATTACGAACAGCCAAAGCTCAAGGAAATTAAACTAGATCATGAATGTCTATTGTAGCTTTTCAGTTTACAATTTTAAAGAACCTAATCCAGAGTAGAAAGTTATAGAGATGTTTGACTTAGATATTTTTACAAGAGAAAAAAATTGAAAATCTTTGGAAAGATATGATTGATGAAACAAAATTATTTTTTCTCTTCACTCCGATCATTTATCCATAGAGGACGATAACCAAAATAGAAACAGAACTAACATGTTCTCTAGGAATCAGGACAACTATTTAATAACAATGAGGATTATTCAGTTCTTTAGATTATTTGCCACATATTAAGTATCCATTATGTCTTAGGCTCAATGATAAACACTAGAAATGTAGAAGTAAGCAGAAGGGAAATGAATTTCTTGTTTTCATAGAGCTCATGATCTTGTGTGGGAGGGAAAAAGTAAGTGAGTTACTAAGCACACACATTATGAACGCTGCATGTTGGAGGGTGAAAAAGAGGTATTACGTGTCAAGTACACATTATAAATTTCAGGAATACTAGGTCAACTATATGGTAGATTTCTATCCATACCACCATTATTTACGGAGCCCCTAAATCCCTATGAAAAATAACATAGTTTAATAAAAGGAATATATCTTTGTCTATAGATTTGTTTCCAGACAAACTTTTTAGAAGCCAAGAAGAAAAAAATTGACATCTTGACTTTGTAAAGTCTACTGGATGGTAAAAATTAATGGGCTTATCAAATCACTAGGCCCCAGGTTGCAGAGACCAGCATTCTGGGGAGGACAGGACACCCACATGATTCAAAGATGCAGCAAGGAGACCAAGGAGGTAGATTGCGTAGACAAGGCCTTGACCATGATCACTGTTAAATAGCTGCAACCAATCAATAAATCAACAGCAAGAGTTGTCAAGGCGCAGGGAGACCAGTTAGCTAGGGAAGGTCAGTGGGCAGGGAGAGGGGGCTGAATGGGATGTGTTCAGGGGAAATATTAACCTAAACTTTGTGGTTTCAGGCAAGAAAGTTCCTTAAGATAGCCTCTGAGCCTTTTCTTTGCAAAATATTGAACAGGAAGGAAGTCCAAAAGGGAGAGGATGTGTGTATACGTATAGACGATGCTTTTTTCCAGTAGTCATGTACAGATGTGAGAGCTGGACCATAAAGAAGGCTGAGCACCGAAGAACTGATGCTTTCAAAATGTGGTGTTGGAGAAGACTCTTGAGAGTCCCTTGGACTACAAGGAGATCAAACCAGTCAGTCCTAAAGGAGCTCAGTCCTGAATATTCATTGGAAGAACTGATGCTGAAGCTGAAGCTCTAATACTTTGGCCACCAGATGTGAAGAGCCGACTCACTGGAAAAGACCCTGATGCTGGGGAAAAAGGAAGGCAGGAGGAGAAGGGATGGTTGGATGGTATCATCAACTCAACGGACATGAGTTTGAGTAAACTCAGGGAGATCGTGATGAACAGGGGAGCCTGGCGTGCTGCAGTCCATGGGGCTGCAAAGAGTCGGACACGACTGAGCGACTGAACAATAGCTGATTCACTTTACTGTGCAGCAGAAACGAACACAACATTGTAAAGTAACTAGACTCCAAGAAAAGTTAAAGAAAAACTGAACAGGAAGAGTCCATTTCAAGGAAACCAACTTTACCAATGACTGGTTGACGCCAGTGTCACAGGTCAGTCTGAGTCTTGGACAGGACCTTAGGGGAAGCCTGAAGGCAAGGCGTGGAAGCAGGTATGGAATGCCCTCTGGCTCTGTCTCCTATCCATTTCCCTTCCCTCCCAGGGAAGCTGTCTTGCCTTTGTAACCATAACTATCGAGGCTCCTGAGGTTATTCTCAATTGAAAATATAAGTGAATTCTCAGTGTGAATTTCAGTGGGCTCACATTGCAATTTCTGATATCACAGGGAAAAATTAAGATCCACATTACACAGAAACATGCTTGACAATACTATCTCTGTGTGAAGCATGACTTAAGCAAGGGGTGTTTGGCAACAGCTTTGTAACATGAGTCAAAATAAAATTGGTTTCCATGCCACCCTTACAGTTACATAAAAATCACAAGTAGCAAAAATGTTCTTGCTTTACATTTATGGCTTACCAAGCATTTGTGCATTGTTGTATTATATAACTACCCACAAAGAATACATGAGCTGGTTAATTTCTTTCCTTCTGTATAGCCATTTACATCTTTTATAACTCAGAGCTTCATTGTGAAAAAGATCCAAGTTTAGCAAGTTTTCTGTAGTGACAGATGAAATTTAAATTGTGCTATATTAGCATGAGAACGATGTGGATTGCACTTAGCGATACATTGTGTGTTAGTCCCTCAGTGGTGTCTGACTCTTTGCAACCCCATGAACTGTAGCCCGCTAGGCTCCCCTGTCTATGGAATTCTCCAGGCAAGAATATTGGAGTGGGTTGCCATTTCCTTCTCCAGGGGATCTTCCCAACCCAGGGATCGAACCTGGTCTCCTACACTGCAGGCAGATTCTTTCCATCTGAGCCACCAGGGAAGCCCTAGCAATGCATTAAACCTCATTTGTTTCTCACAGAAAGGTAAATATCCTTATGAACTAATCATACTTGAGGCTCAGAAATGCTAAGTAATTGGGCCACATTTGTGTAGTCAGGTCTAGGATTAGAACTTAGATCTGAGTTACTATGAAGCCCATTCAACTCTTTTTATGAAATTAGAAATGCAAATATCTCTCCAGATGAGGACTGGAAAATCTTTATTTTCTTATGTATTTGAATTTTGGCTACAGCCCCTAAGATACAGTGAAAGTGTATGTAGGATAACAAACCAAAAAAAAAAAAAAAAAGTGTAACAATATTATCACTCTTTATCTTGGAACTTTGAGCAGCTCTGGTCCATTAAAGTCTCAAATGACCTTAGGAAATCTATTTCCTTAAGACTGAAAGAGCATATACATACAGCCCATGAAAATAACTATAGCTGAATCTCTGTAAAGAGAACATTTTGTAAAAGAATGAAATGTTAAAGAATCATGAAGATAAGGTTTCTATTCACTTGCTTATCAAAGCTTTTTAAGGATAACTATGAAATTATCATATCTACTTGCACATTTCTAAAATCACAAGTCTGTTAATTAGCTTCCTAGAAACAGAATACTGAAAATGATGGGGGTGGGGGGACAGGGCTTGAATTCATACCAGTAATACAGAGGTTATACATCTGCTACCCTTGATACTCCAAATAAGGAGGCTATATGCCTGACTCCAAACCCCCTGCTGGCCCACAGCTCCATGTCCTCTTCACATGGGCTGCTGCTGGCACCAGGACTCTGCCCACGGGAAGCTTCTCTTTCTGATGGGAGAAAACGACTGAAGGGTAACTGTCTTCCCCGTCTCCTCATCCCTGCCTGCCAGACACGATTTGCTTCACTTTATTCAGTCTCTTCCTTCTCCTCTGTTCTAAGGAGGCTTTGTCTGCCTGTTGCCAAGCTCAGTGATGATCGATCAGAAAGAAATAGGAAGGAAAAGAGGGTGCTAAGATAAGCCAAAGGCAGAGGACTGAGGGAATTTTACAGGGGGGCGGGGAACTTGGAAGGAAAGAGAGAGAGAAGCCACAGAACCTGAAGGCAGTGGATGGGAGAGAAAATTAGTAAGACCTTACGATATTTTGAGAAATGGTGGAATTTCCTTCATGCTATTGAGAGATTCCAGCAGAGACCTTGAGTTACTGTGACACATGCTCGTTCCACTGTGGTCCTTCACACGGACACTCTCTAGGGCTGCGCCCTGGGCTTGCCAACTTGCGAGTGCTGCCACAGGCTGGGAGAGAAGGAGCCAGGGATGGGGAGACCCTGCACTAAGACGCTGTCCCAGAGTCGCACTGTCACAGTGCTATCAGGACAGCATCACACCGGGGATGATCACACACGAGAAAGATCCCCAGGGCAGACGTCAGTAACCCCAGGGGTGTCTTCCTCACCCCCTCCTCCCCCTGCCCCTCTTACCAGTCAAGATTTTATCCCCCGGAAGTGTCCTTTAGGAAATCTGCCTAAGACGGAGCAGCGACTGATCGCTCAGAGGCTAACTTTGGTCCAAGACTCTCCAAAAGAATAAACCTAATGCAATTTCTTCAACACTCAACACCTCACTTGACCCCAACTATGTATTTGCTTCCTAGAATTTCCTCATGTGCTAGAAAAATGGTTTGGAATAAAAAAATAAAAGATAGTTCTTTAGTGCTCTACATAGAACCTTTAGAAATTGGACCTTCTTTCCATGAAAACTCATGCTAGTTTTCGTAGTATCTTCATGATCTTTGTTACTTTTTCATTGTCTTTCAAGCACGCTCTGATTTACAGAACATTTTGAATCACATCTGATTGGAACAAATCCATGTAAAACCACAAAGTGTGCCAAAGAGAAGCAAGATCATAGAATAGCACAAATGAAATAAAATAGTTCTATGATAGGATCAGCATGAAGAAATGACTTGAACAAGAAAAGATTTGGAGGTTCAGGTTGGACTGAATCTGGGGAGAAAGAAGTTTGCTATGTTTAAAACGGACAGGGGAGCCTGGCGAGCTGCAGTCCAAGGGGTTGCAAAAAGCCAGACAGAACCTAACGACTAAACAACACCAATATATAACAGAATACTCGGTTTAACAGATCCATCCAAATCAATATGTCAGCCCATACACACGCACGTGCACACGCATACACACTCTTAAAGGGCTTATATACTTAGGCTTGTCACCTCAGTGTCACCTTGATTTTCAAAGCCCTTTTCAGGACAAGATCTGAGCTACTTGGGCTTAAATAGACACTCTAGAAAGGGGATGAGGGTCTGTCACTAGGCTATATTAGGGTGTGATGTCCATTTAGCAAGAACTCTCACTGGTTCCAAGGTATTTATGTCCCTTTGAAAGTTTATATGCAAAGAATCACTTGGTTTCAGCAAAACCAGGCCCTGAATCAATTTCACAATTGTAAATCCATGAACTTGAACCAACGCTGCCTATCAGCTGGGCTTCCCCCACCCTCTGGGCACATACTCTCTGGGGGAGGTGGAGCCTGGATGATACAGGTTGTCAGGGTCACCCATCTACCTGAAGAGCAAAATGCCGCATCTCAGGAGAGCAAACCTAGACCAGCAAGGCTCTTACACCAGAGGGAAAGGCGAGCTTTGTTTTTGCCTCGATTTCAGCAGCTGCGCCTCCCTTCTTTCTGGGATCGACGCACTCTTTTCTCTCGCAGCAGGGAAGGAGGTGCTCGTGTAATGAAGCAGTAGGTATAAAAGCAGAGGAGTTAATGCAGAGTCTACAGCTCAACATCCCCGGAGACTGTACCCTCCAGGAACCCACGACTCCAGGGTCGGGCAGAATGAGAAGGAGCTGGCCCAACGGAGCGTGACAAGCCATCACATTACAAGTCAGCTGGAGTCTCCGACGGAGTGGCAGTGTCTTCTGGTTGCTGGGGAGGGAACAATGGATGAGAAGGCTCTTAAAGGGTTAGAAGCGTAGCTGTGAGGCGGGTGATTTGCACAGATGACTCCCTAGTGATGCCAGCTGTGCAGACAAATAGAGTACGCTCGTGGCCGTATAAGTCACTGCACCGAGACTTTCTATCTACAAAATTAGGAGAGCATCACTCTCCCGTTTACCCACCCCCGACCACAATGAGGGTGCAGCAAGGGAGGCACCAGCCTTGAGCACAGTTTTAAAGCCGTGCCCCACAACTCAGAATCAGGATAATATTCCAAATACAATTAATGTATCTAAATAAAAAGCAATGCAGAAATATTCATGAAGAAAATATCACATTTTTAAGATTAAAACTGGTTGCGTGCTAAGTTGCTTCAATCATGTCCAACTCTTTGTGACCCTATGGACTGTAGCTCTCCAGGCTCATCTGTCCGAGGGAGTCTCCAGGCAAGAACACTGGAGTGGGTTGCCGTGTCCTCCTCCAGGGGATCGTCCCAACCCAGGGATCGAATCTGGTCTCTTGCACTGGCCAGCAGGTTCTTTACCACTAGTGTCACTTGGGAAGTTTCTAAAATAGGGTTGGAGCCTGCTTCTGAACCACACAACTCATGAGCCTTTTCACAGCCCTGCTTTTGCACTTCAGAGAGCTGTTGAGATCATTACATGATGGATGCGATGGAAAACTCTACAAAGAAAGGATGTTATTGCCCCTGAGTGCCTACTAAGATCCATATATGAACCCACAGGGTTCTTTAGAAACAGGATCCCATTTAATCCTTGTAACTTTCTGAGTTTATTGGCATTTTTCCATTGTGCAGATGATGGAAATAAGGTTCTCACAAGTGTCTGGGCCAGGACATGAGCCCAGGGCGTCTACCTCTGTATCCTGGGTTCTCCTTACCCCCGTGGTGCTATTATCCATTAAAAATAAAACTTGTTCTGAAACTTGTTTGGTGCATTCTAAATACTTGAGGTAATACAAAGAGGCCAGGTGGGGCTGTCCGATGCCTGTGTTGAGCGAGACAACCAGGTGCTCCTCAAACAGCCCTAAATCCCAGTAGACGACACTGTCAGAAAAATCCACATCAGAAAAATCCAGGTCAGAATCACAGATCGAAGGAGACTGCAGCGTGAACGCTGATCTGGATGCAGGAAGAGAAGGTGGAGGTGAAGGTGTGACTCCCTCAATTGTGGTTATTTATATCTATGTTTCTCTTTGGCTGAAAGGAGTCTGGACAAAGAAACCAGGTTGCTTTATTTACACGTGAAGCTTTCAGGGAATGTCTCCCGTCCCTGCCCCATCTGTCCTGTCCTGAAATATTTTCCAACAACCAGCAGCAACTCGCCGGCTAGGTCTCTCCTAGACTGGTCTTGGACTCTGGGCTGCATGTGGCTGAGCGGCTGTCCCAGCCCTGGAGCAGGTGTGAGTGTGGGTACCCCACACGCTGCCTATTTTACAGCCAGTTTCTCGGGGTCCCTGTGCCGGGCCCTCTGGCTGACTCCGGGCGGTCGGTAAACCCAGTCACCGCCCCTGAATCCTCACCTGACGTTTTCACACGTGCTGTCCTGCTGACTTTCATTTCTCACTGCCAGAGCTGTTCTCAGTCCCTCCCGTCTCATGGAAAGTGAAGCTAGATTTTTGTGATAACCTCTTCACATTTTTTAGCACACTATAATTATTTAGGTTCTTTCACTCCAGTATCTTTCTGTTGGGTCAGAGAATGAATATCCCACTCCCGACCTGTGCGATGGGTGCAAAGGCAGTTGCTGTACTTGTGGAAATTTGCATCAGCGAGAGTCACCCTTCCACGTCTGAAGTTCTGTGTCTGATGTCTAGGAACAGACGCTAAAGACTAGGAGGGTGGAAGCAGAAATTGGAGCACATACAGGGGAGATGAATCAGAAAGAATGGCCTGGGGGAGAGGAGATCAAGCTCAGAGAAAAATACTGCGTATTTTATAAATTGAGAAAGATTGCTTTTTTAAATTTTTTTTTGGAGAAGGCACTGGCAACCCACTCCAGTACTCTCGCCTGGAAAATCCCATGGATGGAGGAGCCTGGTAGGCTATAGTCCATGGGGTCGCAAAGAGTCAGACATGACTGAGCAACTTCACTTTCATTTCTCATTTTCATGCATTGGAGGAGGAAATGGCAACCCACTCCAGTATTCTTGACTGGAGAATCCCAGGGACAGAGGAGCCTGGTGGGCTGCCGTCTGTGGGGTCGCACAGAGTCGGATACGACTGACGTAACTTAGCAGAAGCAACAGTTTATTTTTTAACTGGAGGATAATTGCTTTACAATGCTGTGATGGTTTCTGCCATACAACAACGAGAGTCAGTCATAACTATATATATATATATCTATCCCCTCCCTCTTGAGTCTCCCTCCCACCCCTCCGCATCCCACCTTCTAGGTCATGACAGAACACCAAGCTGGGCTCCCTGTGTTACAGAGCAGCTTCCCACCAGCTCTCTGTTTCACACACGGTAGTTTGTATATGTCAATGTTCCTCTCTCAGTTCACCCCACCCTCTCCCCACCCCTCACTGAGTCCACAAAACCGTCCTCTACGTCTAGAGCAGAAAGATCATTTTTAATCGGAGCAGAAGAGGAACAGCTGCCAAGCTGTAACCAGGGTCGAGGTGCAGGGAGTAGGTAAACAGAGAGAGGGAGACTCTTCTAGATATTATAGACCCAAGACACATGTTTCAGCAAGCCCTTGGGATGATTCTGCTGCTCACTAGTTTGAGAACGACTGGGCAAAGCAGAGTGTCCATGCTTTTCAAAACTACTTCCGTTAAATGACCCATGTCAACACCAAAATGATTGGGGAGGAAGGCAGGCAGCTCTAAGAGGAGGTGGGCGCGTCGTACGAGATCTTGGGAAACAAGGATTAATCTGCCAGCCTGCACACCCATTTCACACATGCCCCTTGGGAGGCATGATAGTCTTTCCGCCCGTATGATGATAAGATGCTGAACTACGGGTCTGTCCCAGATCTGTGACTCTGTAACCAACTGGTGGGACACACTTCACCTCTAACTGCTTGAGGGTTCTCCCCCTAAAGACGGGGGAAGGGAAACCACTCAGGCTCAGGCTGGGCTGGGCAGCGTGAGAAGCAGCAGCTTTGAAAACAACAGCTTAACTGGAGCTGTCTGATGCTGCAGGATAACTTACACAAGTGTATCACAAATTCCTGGAGAGCTAATGAGAGAATGAGAAATTAAAAGTTTAGATCAAAGAGAGGAAAGAAAAGGGGGAGAAAACTAGGTCCTCATGATTCCATACTGAGCAAAAACAAGTATAAAAACCCATCGCGTCTTGGATCAAAGTTAGGGTCTGCTGTATTCAGTTTACGAGAAACGTGGAATTCTAGGTCACGGACACATTTTGAGAGCAATGAAGAATAATAATGTGGAAAAAGAAAAAAAAAGAATGCTAATGTTTGCATTTCTGTTTTCATAACATTGGAAAGCTAAGACTGAGGAAGGAAAGGAGACATCCTGACCTCTTACCAGTCACAAAATGTGAAAGCGACCAGAGTGAAATGCACAGAAGAGCAAATTTCCAGAAGACTCTAGGTCTAAATCCTAGACACTCTTCATTCGGGTGGGTGCCTATTTGGGAAAAACCACCTCTTGGTTATTGCTTGTTTCGCAGTTGTGGTTTGTGAACTCTTAGTTGCCACATGGGATCTAGTCCCCTGACCATGGATTGAAGCCAGGCCCCCTGCCTTGGGAGTGTGAGGTTTTAGCCACTGGACCACCAAGGAAGTCCCTTAAGAGTTTATTGGTGATTAGCTATTATTGTAGATCAAAACAAAGACTCTTTAACTCTTCACTAGTTTTCATTATTAAGTGAAATGTCTACTGCATTAGACACTACAGTCTTACTGTAATGTACAGCCTTACTCTATTGTATTACGGTCTTACTACAGTCTTAGCTCTATTGCATTAACTTCCTGTTTTCACTGTAACAAACCACCACAAACTTGGTGGCTTCTCACTCGATGTAAGCGCTGCTGGGTTGCTGTCCAGACTTGAGAAGACAGTCTGTTCCTTGTCCTTTTCACCTCTTGTGACCCTGAAGAGATCTTCTTCCATCTTCAAAACCAAAAGCATCGCCTTTCTCCTCGCCTTTCTTCCAAAGTCACGCCCCCCTCTCTGACCTCAGGCAGGAAAGGTTATCTGCTTGTAAAGACCCATGTGATCAGACTGAGGCACCTAGATAATCCAGGATAATCTCTCTTTATCCAAGACCCTCACTCAATTATGTCTGCAAAACTCCTTCTGCCATGAGAGGTGACAGGGGCACGGGTCCCCAGGTTCCACGGATTAGGACATGGATCTCTGTGCAGGTGAGGGAGGCATATTATTATTCAGATGAGCTCTGAACCATGATAGATGAGATGTTCAGTTACATAAGAGTAAAATGCTCTAAAATGATGTCCCCAAATCTATCCTGAAATTAAAAACAGGAAGAGAGAGGGTGAAGAGAGACCATTCATCAAGAAAAGGAGAAAACAACGGAAGGGAGGAAAGACCATAGTACCAACTACAAACTCATTTTTTTGTTTGTTTGTTTTTTAGTATTCTTTTTTTCTTTCTTTTAAATTGAAGTGTAGTTGATTTACAATGTTTCAGGTGTGCAGAAAAGCGATTCAGTTACATATATATGTGTATATATGTGTACACACATATATATTCTTCTTCAGGTTCTTTTCCATTATAGGTAGCTAGAAGATATTGAATATAGCTTCCTGTCCTATACAGGAGGGTCTGGTTGTTTATCTGTTTTATATGTAGCCACGTGTATATTTTAATCTCAAGTTCCTAATTCTGTCTTTATTGTTCGCTTGCTAAGTTGTGTCTGATTCTTTGCGATCCCGTGGACCGTAGCAAGCTAGACATTCCTGTTCTTCACAGTCTTCTGAAACTTGCTCAAATTCATGTCCACTGAGTCAGGGTCTATTGAGAACCCTAAGTTTGTTTTTTATGCTAGGGAGTCTATTTCTGTTTTGTAAATGAGTTTGTCTGTATCATGTTTTGAGATTCCACATACAAGTGATATATTAGTCATCAAAAAAAGAGAATGAAATAATACCATTCTCAACAACATTTCAACAACAACATGGAACAAAATGTTCCAAAATGGCTACATAAAACCAACAAAAGACATAAACATTAACTAAGGAAAATCAGCTGCTCATCAGCCACCTTACAGACAGATAGTCAATGACTGAGCTTAGTGATGCATCCATGCTCCCAGTGTTTGAGTCCCCCTCACGTTCATCCACCGAAGAACAAGTAACTCCCTAACCGGTACAAAGATCTCTTCTTTCAGATCAAGCCTTTATTGTTCTTCCATGTTATACCTCTAGTTTGAACAGGCAACCAAGCAGGAAAAAAGATAGTACAAATTATGCAAAAGCATGAGTAAAACTGATTTTCTATACCGTGCAGTCTAAAAAGAGTGGGGTATGGAAGAATGTCGTTCAGAGCTAGGAAGAAAACTAAGAAGCCAATCAAAAACTTCCAGACTGGAGATCTGCATTACACCTTCATAATTTTGCAAAAAAAAAAAAAAAGAGAGAGAGAGAAAAGTTATATTTCATGTACAGAAATGCCCATGTTGAACCGTACGTTCAAAAATTTGTTCTAAAGTCAAATAAGAGGTTTGGGTCAATCACCATTGAAAGTTTCTCAACTTCTTTTATTCCAAATGGAAAATAAATAATATTACTTAAGGTCACAATTTGCGTCAGATTATATGTTTTAGTAAGCACAGCCATTTCAATAAGCCATTAAGTTGCTCTACACTATAATTACCCATACAAAAGTAGAGCAGATTGACTGAAGCCCTGCTCCTAGGTCATGCAAAACTGGAAAAATCACTATGAAGGGCATTTGCCTGTGGGCAGTTGAGAACAGTTGTATTAGCCATCTTTCTATACTCCGATTTTAAGCTCCTGCTTACGACAATGTCAACCATAAATTTTCATTTCGTTCATCACAGATAATCTGTATTCAACAAACTGACTCAGTAGGGATTTGGAGTGTTCCCAGCATATAAGTGGTTTCTTTGTAATTTGATTTTTTCTTTATCCTATTGATTACAGTTGATACATCCTATAGTTGATTACATTAAGTATGTGCACTAGCTTTGCGCCCTTGAGTGGGAGTGACTGAAAGACAGGCCTTCTTATGTCATTTATAAAGTAAAGGCAACATATTTGAATCCAGTGTGAAATTTTGAACATGATATCTCCAAATGATTAGGTGAAAAGTATACTTATTATAATTTATTATTGATACTTATTAAGTGAAGTATTATGATAAATAAAAACATTTTAAAAAATCGTCTCATGTGGAGAAAAGGGAACCTTCTTACACTGTTGATGGGAATGTAAATTGGTGCAGTCTCTTTGGAAAACAGTATGGAGGTTCCTTAAAAAACTAAAATTAGACTTACCATATGATCCTACAATTCCACTCCTGGGCATATACTTGGAGAAGACTCTAGTTCTAAAAGATACATTCACCCCAGTGTTCATAGCAGCGCTACTCACAGTAGTCAAGACATGGAAGCAATCTAAATGTTCATCGGCGCCTAAATGAATAAAGAAGATGTGGTACAAATGCACAATGGACTATTAGTCATAAAAAGGTGCAATGATGCCATTTGCAGCAACATGGATAGACCTAGAGAGTTTCACACTAAGAGAAGTAAGTCAGACAGAGAAACACAAGTATCATACACTATCACTTATATGTGGAATCTAAAATATGATACAAATGAACTTATTCACAAAACAGAGACAGACTCACAGACATAGAGAGCAGACTTAGGATTACCAAAGGGGAAAGGGAAAGGGAGAGGATTAAATTAGGAGTTTGGGATTAGCAGATACAAACAACTATATATAACGCAGAGAAGCAATAAGGTCCTATTGTAGAGCACAGGGAATTATATTCAAGATCCTATAATAAACCACAATGGAAAAGAATATGAATTTTTTTCATATTGATATACATCAATCAACTTGTCTGCCCTCACAGAACTCAGTCAACTGGGAGTTTAAATTGCAAAATTAGTGATATGCTTGCCAACGCATGTTTTGCATATTCCTAGGAGAATACCAAAAACAGAGAGAACTAACATTCTTTGTAGCTCAAGAGACAGTTGATAAAAATTTTATTCAAACAGAAGCAGGTATCTCACGCTCAGCACAGTTGACACTTGGGCTGGGTATCTGTTGGTCACAGGGGGCTGTGTACTGTACAAGGTTGGCTGCCCCGCCTCATTTCCACCCGGCAGGTGTCAGAAGCGAACCCCCAGTGTGACAACCTAAAGTGTCTGAAAGTGTTCCAAACGTGCCCCCAGAAGAGGATCACTGGTCTAAACACTATGAGCTTACCAGACAGAGGAAAGGAAGCAGAGACATCCCTTAGGTCCTGGATGAGAGAGCCTGAGCTGTATGTATCTTTGCATTCTGGTAAATAGATTTGTGTTGATAGAAAGAAATAATAAATGCCTCCTACTTATATCATTCTTATGAAATACATTCATGCACATGTGATCCTAATAGTCTTGTGGGGAAATAGGGTTGATATTTACTTCTTTTATAAAATGAAAATGCAACCCAAGATAAGGAAAGTGATGTGCTGAAAGTCAGTTTGAGATTTTAGCCCTTCTGTGCTTTTCAGGCCTTTCCCTCAAGAATTATTATGTTTGAACCATTCCAATCACTCAGGTCACTTATTCTTCCCATCTGTACCTGGCTAAATCAAATGACAGTTGTTCAACAATATTCAAGCAACAGGTTTCATTAATTCATTTAACAAAGTGTCTGACATAAAGTAGACATTGTGTATTCCACTTTATTCCATTGTGTTAGGCACTTTGCTAAATGCCAATGCTTAAACTCTGAACAACAGCTTTTATTTCTTAATTTCTTCCCCAGGCAGCACAATTTTCAATTAATACACCTGTGTGTGGCCTGCAAGAGCCGGGTCTACCTCTCCCTGGCAGAGGACAGGCAGCCCCTAGTCTGAAGTCAGTTGAACAGCAGGTTTCTTTTCCTTCAAAAGGAGTGAGGAGAAATGTCTTATGACCCTTGAAGCAGGTTTGGGAGAGAAATTGAAAAGAGAAGGAATGCACTTTGGCTTCCCAGGTAAAAAAATCTGCCTGCAATGAAGAAGACGCAGGAGATGCTGGTTCAATCCCTGGGTGGGGAAGATCTCCTGGAGGAGGACATGGCAACCCACTCCAGTATTCTTGCCTGGAGAATCCCATGGACAGAGGAGCCTGGTGGGCTACAGTCCATGGGGTCACAAAGAGTCTGACATGACTGCACATGTATACATGCACTTTGGCACATGCCAACTGAGATGCTTCTCCAAAAGGACCAGAGAAGAACACAAGTGAAGACCAATCGAGAATGGCCCGTATGCGAAGTGTGACACTGTATGAGGAACTCAAAAGCCTAACTTCTCTTCCAGAGGTTCTTTTTGAATGGTTGACCTTGAGCATCTCGTTTCAACTTTTTGGGTCTCACCTCAAATTATCTCAGACGCAAAGGGCAGCTTAACCGACAAGTCTTGGGGATGTCAGAGCAGTTCCCGGATGTTACCCAGCTGCTAGGCTGTTGTCCATGATGCTGTGTTGTCCTGGTGTAAGTGGCAATCAGAAGGATCTCCGGGTTTACAGATTCAAGTTCTGTTAAGCTTTGACCCTGGGGTACTGTGAGTGAATTGTGTAGAACAACACTGAGATGGGAGAGTCTAAATTCAAGGCCAAGAGGGCTCCAGGCAGCTGTGTTAATGGATCTTGAAGCCTGTTTGCACAGAAGTTACCTGCAGAGCATCCAGTGCATCCCCCACTGAGCCCCTCCTGGGTTGTGACCAGGCTGGCCCTGTGATTTTCACCATGACTCCTTAGGAAGCTGCAATTGAAGGCACTTTCTAATCGGATTTTCCACTTTCACAGGTACCCTCCTCTTCCTGATCGACTCTACCCTAATTGTTAATTATCCAAGAGAAGATCTCTCTCTTTGTGTTCCTCCTCCCAACTGCCAATAAAGATCGAAACTATGAAAGCTACTTTGTTAAGTAAATTAGATGGATGCTTTATTTGGGGGGGAAGAAGGAAATATGTCAAAGAATTTATAACAATTCATGAAAACCTGGGTTACACCTTCATCATCCAGTGGCAATTATTTTTCAGATCAGTGGTCCTGTTGAGAAATGAACAAAAGCAAAGACTCCTCTTGCTTTTAAAAAAATGCACATGCATCCAATTTTGTGTCCCTTTTAGGTGACGCGAGATACTTTAAAGCACTGAGTTAAACCCAGTTTGGAAAAAGCTGCCCTAAAAAGACAATGGCATTAATCATTTCCAAACCCATGATCCCTCAAAGCTACATCACGGTGGAACAGGCACTTTTAGGAGGAGATTGTAACCTCAGATGACTCACCACCATCCAAGAGGAGGAAGGAAATATAATGTTAGACCCTACACCTCTCTCATACCCCACACTAAATCCCAAACACATTATCTGATCAGACATATGCAGATCACGAATAGTTGAATGAAAATACTGATGAAAGACGTCGAACAAAATATCCCCCATCTATTGGAGAAACGTTGGAGAAGGAAATGGCAACCCACTCCAGTACGCTTGCCTGGAAAATTCCATGGATGGAGGAGCCTGGTAGGCTACAGTCCATGGGGTCGCAAAGAGTCAGACACGACTGAGTGCCTTCACTTTCTTTCTTTCTATAGTTCCTTTAGGAGAAGGAAATGGCAACCCACTCCAGTGTTCTTGCCTGAGAATCCCGTGGACAGAGCTCCAGGCCTGGTGGACTCTGGGGTTGCAAAGAGTGGAACACGACTAAGCAACTAACACACACTTTGGAGAAACATGAGTTATGTGCCCTGACTCCCCAGCATGGTCTACAAATGGGGACATCTTTCTCTCATCATGCTTGCTCCAGGAGAGAACCGCAGGAGGACCGAAAATAAGTGGCTGAACCCTCGCTGACGTTCCACATCCATGTCGGTTAAGCCGTCCTCAGAGTCTGAGGTTGTCTGCTGGCTTTCACTCATCTGATAATTGTGATGATCCTTTGTGTCATCACAGTGGACACTGGAGGGTGAAGGTCCAAGAAGCATCTCAGCTGTGCACAGTCAAGCGCCTGAGTGGGTACAGGTAGATGGAAGATGTCACAACAACAGCTAAATAGACATCCTGGAGGAATGATTCAGCGGAAAACAGCTGTACAGAAGAGAGGAAGGCTGTAAACCAGATCTAAATATTTGTCCATATACACAGGAGTTTCAGTTCTTACAGGATGCCGGAAACAGGAATGCCTGATCTCTTCCATAAACATTAGGTTTTTAGAATTCCGTAAAGAGTGATGAAAACCTGCAGGGTGGCACAAAAGGCTGAGATACGAGGACTTGGTTGAGATATAAAGAATCTATGAGCACAAATCAGTTTTCTGATGTTGATCTACACAGAGCTGTGATACATCTGTCATGAAATTTTCTTAATCTAGAAAGGAATGGAAAGGAGCCTGCTGAAAGAGTGTGATTGGGACGTAGAACACATTACATTGTTCACAGGGACCCCTGAGAGAAGGAACCACAAAACTACGCGTCTGAAAAGTTCTCATCCTGGTCCCTGATGCAATTTAGAGAAGAGCAATGGGTACATACTCCCCCCACCCCACCCCTGCCCTGATTTCTGGTGTGTGTTTTAAATTTTGCAAAATTGCATGACTTCAACACCTTAATTTGGTCTGTAAAGCTCTTCTTGAACTGTTGGCTGGCTTTCCCGGTGGCTACCTAGAGGCTACTGTAGCATTAAGAGAGTCATTCATGAAGAAGGGATTAGAGTCTGAAAATCAATATTAAGGGCAAGATGGGCAAGATGATGAACATGGCAGTCCCTCTCCAAGGTGCCCTCCCAAGAGTGATGACCAAGCCTTCACCAACTAAGCACAGTCTTCCCTTCCCACCAAGGGTCACTGTTCACCTACCAATACCATCTCTCTAACTCCCACTCCTCTCATAAGGAAAATAAAAAGAGAGATGTCTTTTATCTTTGCCCCAATCAAGACACTCTGGTTATCCAGTCATCCACCTGCTCATTCTTTCTTCCACAGCCTGTCTCGAGTCTCTAGAGGATTTCCAGAAAGATACTCAGAATAAGATTATTAATGTGCAAGAAGATACTTCAATATAAAAGAAGTATTGACACAAATGGTTGTGATTTAGATGTACCCACATACAAATACTTTACTATAAATTTGCCCAGAGTGCCTGGGAAAAAATTAATATATATTTCCAGGAAATATCTTTGAGTTTTATGAATATAAAGAAGACTAGCATAGCAGCTCATACAAGTTATTATTATTTTATAGCCACGTGAATTAAACATGAAGAACCACAAAGAGCAGGATATGATAATGCAGCAAAGATGACAAGTGAGCAGAGGCACTCAGATTGACATCTGAGGTTTTAGTCACCTAGTTTTATTAGACAATTTGGCTCATTGTTGTGTTAAATTACCATACTGTTTTCCTTGGTCCTCCCACAAATGGCGCATTGAACAAATTGCAAGTGCTGTTTTTGATATCAAATAAAAGGTGAACCATCTTGAAAAGGATTATTAAAATTACTTTATCTCATCTTCAGCTAATCATCATTGTAAAGCACAAGAATGTGTTCATAGACCAAAAGCCTAAATGTCTTCTATCAGAAGGTGAGAATTAAAAAACAAAATATAAGTTCACAGATTTGCCAGACTGAAAGCATGATTTACACATCTGTAAGTTAGTTCAGAATAAACACTGCCATCCCACTAGTTTAGGTCTCTCCACTGACATATTTAATTTTAAAAATATGTTAATTGGGCCATAAAACCATCAGATATGTCTTTTGGGGAGGTGTCTGGTTAGTGCTACATTAGCATAAAACTATTAAGAGTGTGTTATTTTTAGCCTTTTAGCATTTAGCATTGTTATTTTATTTTTATTTTTTAGCAAGAACCAGACACATACAACTCTAGAAATGAATTAAAGAACTATACTTAAAATGCAAAATTCACACATCAAAACAAGTAAATATTATATATTCTTGTTTGTAGAAGAATTCTACAAACACATTCTACAGTGCACATTCTCTTCTTGTAAATAAGAAGAGAATGACCAGATATTGAAATGAGAAATTTTAGAAATAAAACACACCTACATATCATAAAAGATCCTCTAAAGTTTATTTTTGCTTTACTAAATAAAATTAATCAGTTCATACACCCCCTTCTCCCCTTCCTGCCATAGGCATATACCTTGCTTGGCATCTCAAATATTTGGTTTATTTTAGGAATAAATCAGATGACAATTCAAGCCTGAAATATTCTTTATCATAATCAGTTCATCTCTTGAGAGATGCTCATTTAAAAAAAAATTGTTAGCCTGTTAAGCATAGGCTAAGGATTGAAATACTTTAAACATCTTCATCTTTACATATGTCAGCAAAAAACATATTTTCGTTTAAGAAAGAGAATGGGTCTCTTTAGTGGATCCAGTGCACATTCCTTTGAAGTAAGACTTTTTTAAGCCTGGTTTATCATCTTGGCTGTTAAAAGAAAAAGCAACTGGTACAGAGTTTTTCTTTTTAAACACAGTTTACAGGAAAAGGATTAAGAGAGTTTCTGGTCCCTGAAATGATTTACTCTAGGCTCATGTAATCAGATTTTTTTTTCTTTTTTTTCTGCAGAATGACCCAGTACCTGTTGTTTAATGGTGTAGAAGAGTGGGGAAAAGCGAAGCTGTTATGTCATATGCTGTCTTTGCCACTTACAAACTGCTGTTTTCTTAGGGAAAATATTCTATCTCATTTTTCTCCTCTGATAATAAATACCTACACTGAGAGGCTACTGTGAAAATCTCATGGGATAACAGGCGTGTTGAAACAATTAGCAGAGCACTGGCTACCCTCTAGATGGTGTGTACATATGTGTGCTGAGTTGTGTCCGACTCCGTGAGCCCATGGACTGTAGCCCACCAGGCTCCCTCTGTCCATGGAATTTTCCAGGCAAGAATACTAGAGCATGTCCCCATTTCCTTCTCCGGGGGATCTTCCTGACCCAGGGGTCCAACCCGTGTTTCTTGCATCTCCTGCATTGGCAGGCAGATTCTTTACCACTGCACCACTTGGGAGCGGTCACTATAAGACCACTGTTTGGTTGTGTCTCCCATATGCTTTCCCAGGTTTTACACTCACACCATCACTCTGAGATCGGTTACCACCTCCACGTCATAGCTGAGTCATCCACAGCTTAGAGGTTCGCTGACTGTCCTGTTGTCACATAGAACTTCTCTGCAAGCCGTCTGATTCCAAATCCAGAGCACGCTTACCCTGATCTGTCCTCTACCCCAGGTAAGGGGCAGTCAGGGAACACTTTGTGGTGAGCATCTGGGTGAGAAGGGACTCGTGTCTACGGTATTTGGCAGCTAATCCAAAGAGAAGAGCCGACCAGGGATGAGTGACGTCAGCCATGGAAGCCCATAATAGCCAGAGCTCATGTCCAACGGGAGAACCCAGGTTGTCTGTAACTGAAGGCACATTTGTAGTCTTTGCTTCCTTGGCTCTGGAGGAAAAGAGGTTTTTCTTATTCATTCCTCTGGATTTCAACTCTAATTCCTCAGATACTGTCACATTAATTATTTAAATCTGAATAACTTCCTGCCCTAAAGCAGCAGTCTTTTACATTGCTACCTTTCAGCTGAAAATGGGAGAAAGATGCTTGATTCAAAGAAAGGCAAAGATTATGATAGAAAATGAAACACTCTGAGAAAACAACAATGAACAGCCAAAGGAAGCCCAGTCAACCTCATGAAAGAAAAAAGTTTGAAGAAAAATGAAATCCATACAAATTTGAGACCATGTTCATCTTGAACATGCCAGAAAATCCTCACAGGCCATATATAATTTATAATAAAAGGCACAAACTTTGCCTTGCACAATCCAATGCCCTTTCCTTTACCTCCACATTTTTTAGTGGAACGAATCAATAAATGTGCTATTTCTCCGTCTAAATGAATGAGAAAATCCAATTTCTGATTGACTCGAAAAATCATTGTTGCAGGGCGGAGCACCCAAGCCGAACACATTTTCAGGAAGCCTCACTTCACCATGAACCGTTCTGTCTCTTTTGGATGGGTTTAATAATTCTGAGTCTTCTAATAGTTTATTAGATGCCAAACATAAAGTTAGTGAAAGTGAAAGTGTTAGCCACTCAGTCATGTCCAACTGTTTGCTACCCCATGAACTAGAGCCCATCAGGCTCCTCTGTCCATGGAATTCTCTAGGCAAGAATACTGGAATGGGATGCCATTCCCTTCTCAAAGAGATCTTTCCGAACCAGAGATTGAACCTGGGTCTCCTGCATTGGAGGTGGATTCTTCACAGTCTGAGTCACTAGGGAAGCCCCATTAGAACATGCAAATATTTTTCTTTTTAGTTCCAAACCATAAATATCCATCATTTGCCTGCCTGAGTGTTACGGTTTGCACTGTTTCCTGTATCCCCTCCTCCTGCCCCCCGCCCAAAGCCCCACTCCCAGGATTCGCAAGTTATGGTCCTTCCACACCACTTCAGAAGGTGGCCTTAGGTGGAAATCGAGTTGTTGTCAATGGAATTATTTAAGATGAAGTCATGTGGAGGAGGGTGGGCTCCTGGTCCAATATAACTGAAGTCCTTACAGAAAGTAGAGATTTGCAAACAGATAAACAGGTAGGAAAAATACATTGTGAACCTGAAAGGAGATTCAGGGAGAGGCATCTATGGATCAAGGAAACATTGAAGGTGGGCAGCAAACCATCAGAAGCAGGGGGAGAGGCATGGAGAAGCTTCTTCCTGAGCTTGAACGCCCAACCTCCGGAACTGGGAGACAATAGCTTTCTACTGTTTAGGGCCCCCAGCTCATTTTACTGCGTTACATCAGTCCTCCTAGCAAAGTGATACCTGAGGCTGTCTCAGCTACGGACTCTGAGGACTTGGTGTTCAGTTTTCCAGTTTTAAAAGCTATGTAAATAAATGGAAATATCAAAGTGAAGTCTCAGGGAGTTTATTTCCTTTCAAGGCTAAGAGTGGACGATGCAAAGATGTTAAGAGGAAAATAAAAGAGAAATGCCTGACACATACCTATTCTTCTCTTTGCTTCAGGAGCCAGTGAACATCAACAGCTTAATAAATTCATAAAACTAAAGACTTTCTAGATCTTCTGCATCAGACTACCTTGGAAGTTGAGAGAAAAATCTGATTAGCAAAGAAACAAAACCATGGAGTTTAGGAACCACACTTCATGGTCTTTATATTCTCAATCACAATAACCACTAACTTTTACAGATCACTATAGAACTTGTAGAAATTGTAGCTACGCCTCGCATAGTATAGACACTCAGTAACAGACAGCAAAACAACATATACACATACCTGTCTTAGAAAATAAGCTGATGTTTTGACTGGGGATTGGGAAATCAAATGAGTCAATAAATGTATCTCTATCTATTTATTCTTCACTTTAAGAACCAGTGCATTACATAGTGACTGGGAGATTAAATGAAAATGAATAAATCTGTAACCAAGTATCATTACAATATCTTTTCCAAAATGTATTATACTAAATGTTTCTCTTAAAGGTTCATTTCAGAGTAATTTGCAAACTTTTAAAATCAAAACCTGGTTAAAATCCTTTATCAATAGATAGGGCTTCCCTGATGGCTCAGACAGTAAAGAATCT
This sequence comes from Muntiacus reevesi, assembly GCF_963930625.1. NCBI lineage: Eukaryota > Metazoa > Chordata > Mammalia > Artiodactyla > Cervidae > Muntiacus > Muntiacus reevesi. Next base: position 75,102,267 of record NC_089259.1, read on the forward strand.
GCCTGCAATGCAGGAGACCTGGGTTTGATCCCTGGGTCAGGAAGATACCCTGGATAAGGAGATGGCAACCCACTCCAGCATTTTTGCCTGGAGAATTACATTGGCAGAGCAGCCTGGCGGGCTTCAGTCTGTGGGGTCACAAAGAACGGGACATGACTGAGCAACTAACACTTTCACTTTTTTTTCCCACCAGTTCTCTTAAAAGTGGATAATTATTTAAGAAATAAATTTAGTTAGCAGAAAATGAAGCCGTATATTGTAGTCTCCACAGTGATATTTTAGATGACAGATCATACCACAACCTGTGAAACTAAAGTATTTTCAAGCCTCTCTCACTTTGATTGACAATATTTTCAAGGAATTCTAGCCTTTTGCTACTTCTGTGTTTTTTTTAACTTTCTATTAAATTATTTGGATGGAAAAACTTTCTCTCATGTTAGAAATCTTAACCTCTTTGACTTTATACAACAGAAAACTAAACAAAAAATAGCTTTTGAAACATATATTTGCAGAGAGTTATTGTGATACATACATATGCAAACACCAGAATGATGCAGATCACCCTGTATCTTTCCAGAAGTTTCAAAATCCCATATCAACCATCAAAACCCTAAAATGTCTGAAAACCAAAAGTTTATAACATGTTTAGTGCTAAATTCCGACCTGATCAGATATGAGGATCTTTGCAGCTCTTGCTTATCCCACCTAGTATGAATAATCAGAGTTTTCCTGCAGATATGAAAGTACTGGTATACTGCACAGATCCCATGGGTTATGGACAGTGCATGATACACAATAGATCAGTACATACTATTTATAGATATAATACTAACATAGATATCTAAAATGTTTAAATTTTAATTTTGAAACATATCTTCTGGGTCCCAAGGATTTTAGAGAAGGAATTATGAATTTTATGTTCTTTCAATACATTCTTAAAAAAAAAAAAAGGCAAAGTGAAAGTCGCTGTTGTGTCCAACTCTGTGTGACCCCATGGACTGTAGCCCAGCAGGCTCTTCCGTCCATGTAATTCTCTAGGCAAGAATACTGGAGTGGGTTGCCATTTCCTTCTCCATGGGATCTTCCCGACTCAGGGATCGAACCCTGATCTCCCACATTGCAGGCAGATTCTTTACCATCTTAGTCACCAGGGAAGCCCCTTAATACATTCTACCTCACACCAATAAGTGAAATTCATCAACAAATTATTTTTTTTAATTTTTTTCCATTTATTTTTATTAGTTGGAGGCTAATTACTTTACAATATTGTAGTGGTTTTTGCCATACTTTGACATGAATCAGCCATGGATTTACACGTATTCCCCATCCCAATCCCCCCTCCCACCTCCCTCCCCATCCCATCCCTCTGGGTCTTCCCAGTGCACCAGCCCTGAGCACTTGTCTCATGCATCCAACCTGGGCTGGTGATCTGTTTCACCCTTGATAGTATACTTGTTTCAATACTATTCAACAAATTCTTATTAGATATCGATCTTGTACTAGATTTTACAAATAAGAGAGTCTTCATTCATTAACAGTTTGTAATCTAATTGAGGTAATGAAAACATACATCCACTAAAACAAAAGCGATTCTGTAACAAATGTCACAGATTTTGGTGACATTTTTTACAAAAGTTAACTACCAAATCAGTGAGTTCCATTTATCTACTCCTTACCGAAGGAGGCGTCATTCTTTCCCTCTGACAAAGAGATTGCCTAAAAACGCCCCTCAACCAGACAATCCCATTTGGCACATCAGAAGACATTACCTCTCAGGCAAATAAACCTGGAAAATAATGGTCTTCAATTCAAAACACAGCGTATCAGGTTGAACTAAGTTTACCGGGGACCCATGAAGGCCCTGCAGGGCTCAGTGCATTCTATCCCCACCCCCATTCTCTCCCTGATGAACCGATATTCATTCCAGCACTTGCTAAGTGTCAGATATACGCTCAGTGCTTTGTCATTGTTACATCATTTAATTCTCATTCTTATATCTCCCAGGAGGAGATATAAATCATATTCATTTCCCAGAGGAAAAACTTCAGAGAAGTGATACATGCAAATGGCCTGGAGCTTTAACTGGCAGAGTTGGGACTTGGAAATGGATTGCTATATCTGACTTAAAAGTTTGTAACAGGGACTTCCCTGGTGGCCCAGCGGTTAAGACTTTGTCTTCCAGTGTGGGGGTGCAGGTTCGATCCCTGGTTGGGAGGCTAAGATCCCATATACTTTGTGGCCAAAAACCCAAAACATAAAACAGAAACAATATTGTAACAAATTCAATAAAGACTTTACAAATGGTTCACATCAAGAGAAAAAAAATCTAAAAAAAAATGTTTAGACTGTTTCTATCAATTTTCCTTATAGGCAACAGTCAGTATACTACAGGGAAAAAGACTGAAATGATCCACTTAAAATAGTTGGGACTTCTGACCTTAGTCACCCCACTTTGTAGATTCTCCTGAACCCTGATTTCAGTGATGATATCATTTCATACAAAAGTAAACGGAATTTCAGTTCTATTTTCTTTTCCATTTCATCTCCTTTGTTTTTACTAGATTGTCAGTCACAGCAGAACAGAGGCTCAACCTTTTTTTTCCCAACACTTAACACAGTCGTGGCAGATAGAGCTCACTCGACAAGTTTTACATGAAGGAACGAAGCTGTCAGTACTCAAAGGCCTTTAGACAGCAGGTACATTGGCAACGAATGGCTGATACCTGTGTCTCCATAGTTATGGGCATTTCCTTGTGGCTTCTGCACCATCCTGGGGAACAAGGCAAGACAGAATGGACTAAATTTAAAGAAGGAAAAGCTAATCTGTTGCCACTTTTGCAAGAGAATGCTAAGTTTCCTCTTAAAAAAAAGTGAAACTTAAAGAGTAAGGTTGGATTTTGAGAAATCAAAGTTAACCATGGTATTAAAAGAAGGCTGAAACTTCTGAAACTACTTTCTGCTAGGAGGTTTATTGGTGTATTCAGAGATTGTCTCTTCTAATGGATTAGCACCCTTTTTATAATGGACGTCACCTAGAGACTTTAAGTTTAAATGACATGTAACTGAACACAAGCCATTTTGTAAGGTGATGGGGGGATTCACACACCTCAGCGTGGCCAGCTCCCCTCTGAGAAAAATAGAGGACGCATACTGAGCTACAAAATTGCTTTCAGGAATAGAAAGTGTCCGTTTCCTTCATCTCCTGCTCTTACATGTCCCCTGATAGGTCAGTGTTAATCAGACAGCCTTTGTCTTCTTCTTGGTCTTCAGACTTCCCCTGGGTTTTCTCAGCTTCTTTGATGGCATCAGCTGCTATGATTCTCTGCTGATACCCAACTATTTAAACATCCCTCATCTTCAGCAACCTGCTAGACTTTGTACCAGAATGTCCCAACCCAGCTTCTCCTTGGGCTACCTTGGTGGGTGGCTCAGTTGTAAAGAACAAGCCTGCCAAAGCAGGATACAAGGGTTCAATCCCTGGTTTGGGAGGATCCCCTGGAGAAGGGAATGGCAACCCACTCCAGTATTCTTGCCTGGGAAATCCCATGGACGGAGGAGCCTGGTGGGTTACAGTCCCTGGGGTCACAAAAGGGTCAGACCCGACTTACATCTAAACAACAGCAAAGCAGGTTCTACTTCTGTGCCCAAACCATAAGTCACCCTGTTTCTCCCCTCCTTTTCCACCCCTCCTTGCACCACAAAATGAGGTGTCTCTCCTCCTGCAGTCCCTAGGTCATCATCAGAGTCATCCCTCCTTTTAACTTATCCCCACCTAATGCCAGTCACCGAACCCCATCAGTGTTAATTCCCGAGTATCTTCTGAAACCACCTTCCCTGCCGGTCACCACAGCCCAGCTTTCGTTTTTGGTTCTCATCAGCTTCGACTTGGATTACTGCACAGGCAGGTAACAGTTTCCCTCAACTCCGGTCCAATATCCACACCACAGCCCCAGTTTTCTACCTAAAAATAAAAATCTGACCTTACCCTCTTCAGACTTGGCCAACTCCATATTGCTTCTCACAGTTCAATGGCCCATTTGCAGCACACAAGGATCCAACCTAGTTTTTCAGTCCTGTCTCTGCCTCACGCATATATTTTCCCCACCACTGGGATTTTTTCCATCATCACCAGTATATGCTGAGTCCTTTGTGCATCTCTGATTTTGCACACACCGTTTCTCTATGCCTGACTTGTCTTTCTCTGCCTCGATGTCTGGCAAAACCCAACTCATCTTTTGCGACCCAGATCCAGTGTCGTCTGCTCTGTGAAGCATTTATCGATCTCCTCTGCAAGGACTAATCTCTCTTTTTTTTTTTTTGTAAAAAGAAAATAAACTCCTTACCCTGTCCTGAATCAGCTCCATTAGGAACTAGACAGTGGGCTTCTTTCTTGGACCCCAGGATTAAGCACGCCAAATACACACCCATGATTCATTTATTAATGAACACGCGGGTGCCTTTGTCACTTACCACTAACATCTGGAGTTCAGTGACTTGGTGGCACTTTACTGGGGGTCGGAGGGAGGAGGTGCTGCAAACCATACAGTTCAATGACCAGATCCAGCCTGCCTGTAGTTATTAATAAAGCTTTATTGGGACACAGCCACACCCATTCATTTATGTGTTGTCTAAAGCTGTTTTTGTACCACAATCTTAGCACTCGGTAACTGTTTCAAATTGTATGGCTCCAAAAGTCAAAACTGTTTGGCACTTTACAGAAAAATTCACCAGTCCCTGAAACAGTCTGCAGCCCTGAGCTGCTGCCGTTGTCAGCACTTGCTTCAGGCCCAAAGGGACATTTCCCAAGGTCTGCTTACCTTTCTTCTCAAAATGAAGGCTGCTTTACACCCCAGTGATATAAAGGTCTGTAGGCGGTGTCATCAGCATCAAAGCCTGACATTTCTGGGAGTTCCCTGGTAGCCTGGGGGTTAAGATTCCAGGTTTTCTCTGCTGGGGCCCCAGTTTAATTCCTGCTCAGTAAGCTAAGATCCCAGTAGTCACGCAGCAGACAAACAACAAAAAGACTGACATTTCTTCGGGAGCAAGAGAGGAACTGAGTGCTCTAGCTGAAAGAAGACACAGTATGTATCCTGTCATATCCTTCCTCTAAGAGAATATGGGTGTAGCAGACACCTACATAATAAAATATTTTCCCAAAATGCTGTGTCCATTTTCTTACTTCTCTTCATGTTCTTATTTGTGGTTCCAGAGACACTCACAATTCATCGCAATATATGCAATAGTCCTACATGGCATTTCAGAAACATTTTGTAATACTAAAACATTCCTTTTTGTCTTACATTTAAGTGGATCTAGAGGTAAAATGCATGAAATGTGGGCCTAACTCTATGCTCACAAATATTTAACACTGAATACCAGCAAAAAATATTTATAATATATAATATAGACATATATAAAACTAAAATGGACATAATTTTAAGTTTATGTGAAATATAATTAAAATTTTAAAATAAAATTTATATGCATGTATAATTCATATTTCCATTTTATTATTATATGCAATTTTGAATACAGTTATTTTAGAAAATGTATGCAAATGGTTTTCAACTTTTAAAAACTTTTCCTTGACTTGCATTTTCGGTGACATTTAAATTTTGTACACTTTGAACACAGTTACATGTTGTTTTTTAGTCCTTTAGAACATTGCTGCCAATAAAATACGCTACAGACCTTTTTTAATATTTAAGCTTAATTAGTGATTTTGCTAAAATGAAAGCAAGAAAAATAAAATCTAAGGAGTAATGATATCATTGTTTCTGTAAATTACAAATGTGTTTCTTAAGAATACTAAATCACTGGCCCATTTACAGAACATCCAAAAATAAGCAATAATAATGAAATTTTGTCATCTTGCATTGTTTGCTAACACTTGGTCATGCAAATCTTATAGTTTGATGGGTATTTTAAAATCATCTTTATGAAGGCATATTGCTTCCCTGGTGGCTCAGAAAGTAAAGTATCTGCCTGCAATGTGGGAGACTGGGGTTTTATCCCTGGGTCGGGAAGATTCCCTGGAGAAGAGAATGGCAACCCACTCCAGATTCTCGCCTGGGAAATCCCATGTGCAGAGGAGACTGGCAGGATATAGTCAGTGGGCTCACAAAGAGCCAGACACGACTGAGCGACTAACACTTCACTTCATTTGTCAAGGCAGAAGAGAGAGCACATAGTCCAGTTCAGTCAAGGTTGTCCAATGAGCTTGACGTCTGAGGTTAGGGGCTTAAACTGTGGCATGCGGGTCTCCATTTTCCCTCCTTCCTGTCCCCTACAGCTGTGGGGAGGGGCTGTTTCCTGGGGTCACTGTCTGGCCCCTGCTTCCTGGGTTCCTGCCTCAGTCTTAGCCACTCTCCTCAGGAACATCTGCACCTGTGTTCACTCTATGGCGGGTACAGAGATTCCTGCGCAGATTCAATTGATATTCAGATCCCAGGTTGAGTCAGCTCAACTTTCGGTACCAACAATGTAAGCGGATTTCCCAGATTGCTTATCACACCAGTTGTCTTGTTTCCTCATAACATCCATGGCAACCAAATCTCTTCATTCATTTGTTAATTTAATATCTGACTCATCCAGATAGACTGCAATTGGTATTTGAATAGGGATCGTAACTTTTAACATTGTATTCACAGTAACTAATACACTGTTTGAAATATAGGAGGCACACAATAAATGTTCATTGAGTATGTACCTATTTATAGTATGAATAACGCAATTTCCATGGCCAGGAAGTTCTCTTAGGTGTTAACAAATTCTTAACGCATAATTCAGTGTGGGCTCAAAATTACTTCTTGAGTGAATGAAGCAGGAAACAAATGGATAAATGATTGAACCAGTTCAACACCTATAAGAAGTATGGGGTTCACTCACTAAGTCCTGTCCGACTCTTTTGTAACCCCATCGACTGTAGCCCACCAGGCTCCTCTGGCCAAGAGATCTCCCAGACAAGCATACTGCAGTGGGTTGCCATTTCCTCCTCCAGGGGATCTTCCCAACCCAGGGATCAAACCTGCATCTCCTGTATTGCAGGTGGATTCTTTACCCACTGAGCCACTGGGGAATTTAAATTACTGGAGTATTTTAGATCTGGAGTTAATTCTTTCAGTACCTTAGCTTCTCCATGTGCTGAATATTGGAATTGCTGTCTTCCATCAAAAGTGAAATTCTAATGTCTATCTGTGTAAGCCCATGAAACTCCTCTGGTGACAATACTATAACTTTATTATTGTTGTGTCTCGGCCACCAGCTCAGTATACGTCATTTGCCAAGAACATGTTCAAAGCAGATGGGCATGAAGCCTGTGAAGCTTTCGTTATCTTTATTATCATTTGTTCTAAAGGACATGAGCCTGTAATCAAACATTGCTACAGAGAAGCCGCAGTTCCTGGACAGCTGCAGCCCCCGCAACAGGACTCCTGCTTCGAGGAGTTTGATTGATATGAACATAGAGACTTCAGTCAAGTGCAAGAAAAAAGAGAGAGAGAGAGAGACTATTTTATTAACAATTTCCTGGCTATATAAGAACCTCCTTGACACATATTTGAAAACAGAATAACATGATAATAAAATCTAGACACACTCCTCTCATAAGACATCTGCGTTGATTTTCTCACTAACTCATTTTTTTAATCACATAACAGACCCACAGTTAGTCTGCATGTCCTTCTTAGAAGAAAATGAGCTGCTTCCCTTTTTATCAAGGGATTTTACACTGGCCCATGAAGTTAAGAAAGGCTATAGTTCTTTCTTTTAAAAAATAACATTAATATCTTATCATTTAAAAAAGTACACATGGGGACTTCTCTGACAACTCAGGGGTTAAGTCTTCACCTTCCAGTGAGGGTTCGATCCCTTGTCAGGGAGCTGAGATCATATAAGCCTTGGAGCCAAAAAACCAAAACAGGGAACGGAAGCAGTATTGTAACAAATTAAATAAAGACTTTAAAAATAGTCTACATCAAAAAATATTTTAAAAAATAATACAGTAAATAAAAAGCAGCACATGTGCATTGTGGAAAGCAGACACAGACCCATAGGAAAAGTAGAAAATAAACCAATCACCTCTCCAATGAAGAGTTTGCCACCACCACATCGCAGGGTCTCATTGCCTGTAAACACACACATGTGTATGCATTTCTTCAAAATAAAATAATACAATAATAGATTTTGAAGTTTTTTCAATTAAGGATACCTCCTTTCCAATAAATTCTCATGTCATCTAATACCCAGTCCTATTCGAATGTTTAGTTAGCCTCCAAATTTCTATTACTGATGATTTGTTTGAATTGGAATTCCATACGGGACCACTCGTTTCCAGATGCCATGCCTCCTAAATGCTCTTCAACTGAGCATAGTCACATTGCTTAGGATATTGAGTTGCCAGGAAGACCAGAAATTTCTTATCTCTTAACTCAGAAGTAAATAGCATTTTATGAAGATAGATAGCTATCTGACCACAGGTATATAACTCCATACCACCAAATTCCTGATGAAATAACCAACAGGATACCCCAAAATGAGGATGACAGCTCTATATGTTCTAGAAATTTAATGACGTATGCTACTTTACATGCCAGAACCAAATGTCTTCTAGACATAGGGTGGATTGAATGGGATTGAAGGAAGGCACTTTCCTCTGAAAGCCTAAGATGTCTAAGAGGTAAATACAAGACAACGAGGTTCTATAATGGGAGTCAGACATGGGGGCAGTGCTCGGCATAGTAGAGGCACCCAGCCGGGCATCTATTTTGCCTCTGTAGACCAGTATCTTTTAGAGTGTATCAGTCACTCTAGAAGACTGACTCCTGCCATGAGTGTGCACCCCAAGCAGAGGGCAAGACATGAATCTCTGAAGGAAAAATATTGGGATTGAAAGGCTACACAAAAGCCTGGTTGGTGTATAGGAGCATAGAACACATTTGAGGAAAGCAAGGACTTAGAAAACGCACCATCTACTAAAGGCCTCCTAAGTAATCCAACTGACGATCTATGCCAGAACAACAGAAAATCAAGCAAGACCACTAAAAGAAGGGTGAAGAAATAAAGTTATCCAGGGAGCATGAAATCAGTCAAATACAGACAAATAAATTCTGATAGTTAGTCTAAACAGTGTTGCAAAATTAATGCCTCAAAGTATTTTGATAGAAAAAAAAAAAGTATCTTGATAGAGATTATCTACTCCTGAAAAAGTTTTAACACTTTAAATTAATAAGAAAAAAGAAATGAGCAAGAAAAATCAGCAAAAATCCCTGATTCCAAAAGAATCATAGCCACTAGAAATAGTGATTTTGAAGAATTTTTAGACTTTATCATTTAAGTAAAAACAAAAGAAAAATATTAGAAAACTATAGTTGCTGTAACTACAAGTTTCCAAATGCAATTTTAAAAATCAAAGGAAATAAAAATTAATAGTGATAATCTCTAGTTCATGAAGTTATTGGTGATTTTAATTTTATTCTTCATGCTTTTCTGTATTTCTCACATTTTCTAAAAGGAGCATACATTATCAGTATAATCATATTTTTATTTGATTTTTATTGGTACAATATATTAATTTGGCCTTTTATTATCTCCAACAACACTTTAAATGTAGTTGAGTCTACGGGTCCTTCCTGGACATCATAATTTCTCACTGTATGGGCTAGATGGCCTTTTTCAAAGCCATAACTTCAAATGTGATCTGTGTACTGATGACACGCCCAAATATATTTAACTACTTATTAAAGAATGGAAACCATTCTTCTTCAACAAGTCATTCCTCTTTTCTAGTGTTAACTATTTCATCAAAGACATCTAATTTACCCAGCTGCCCTGACTAGCTTTCCTGGTGGCTCAGATGGTAAAGAATCCACCTGCAATGTGGGAGACCTGGGTTTGACCCCTGAGTTGAGAAGATTCCCTGGAGGAAGTCATGGCAGCCCGCTCCAGTATCCTTGCCTGGAGAATGCCAAGGACAGAGGAGCCTGACGGGCTACAGTAGATGGGGTCACAAAGAGCCGGACACAACTGAGCGACTAAGCATAATACATAACCAGGCTAGCAGAAGGTGGTGAAGAATCGTAGTATTTGAATGAATGATGGTTTGAGGAAAGAAATGACTCTGAGATGAGTCTCAAAAAATTACTAAGGTACCACCAAGCATATAACTAGGACATGACTTGCTAATGAAACACCACTATGTCTTATCAGAGTAAAACCTGAAGGCATGAAAATAAAGCACTTTGAGATATCTAAAGACTCAGATAAGTTTCTGCTTAAAACAGACTGAGCTGATCACCAACATAGTTGAAAAAATTATTGTCTGTGCTTTTGAGATACAAGGTGCAAAATGAGCCTCTACTTAGAGTGGCCTAGAGAAATACTGGCTGCATTCTTTCTTTCAGAAGGCTGAAGACACGTTTCATGCATAGGCTTAGAAGTGGTTTATACATTTCTTAAAATTTCAAAGAGAAACGGGTCGCAAAGAGTCGGACACAACTGAGCGACTGAACAACAACAAAATTTCAAAGCTTATGTATTGCTTAGGTTAATTCCAAAAACATCATGTACATGAACACCTGAATTTTGAAAACACATATGCTCATTTATATTGCATAATCTTGTATCATATTTAATACAAATTGATGACCCTCTTCAAGATGGTTTAAACAGTCCAAAAGAAGACAACTTCATCACCTCTATTGTGCAAATTTCAAAAACCAAACTGGTATATGTGAAACTTAATCTAAACATATGTTATATTTATGGATAAAAACAAAATTAAAATAAAAGGTAACTTTAAAAATCAAGGCATTTATATAAATACACAATTCAAATACGTATAATTGTTTCTTTTAACAAGCTATAGTGCATAAAAAGAAAGTTGAATGCTAATATATAATAATTACATTATTATAGATAAATGATATTATATTGTCATTCTTTTTCAAAATGAAAATATTTCCATGAAAAACAATTCCAAAAGTGTCAACATTATTTAACTAAACATCATTATTATTGAAATAACTGATTAGTTTCAGCTCATATTCCAGATTCATGAACATCTATTAGGTCAGGATGAATCAACATCGTAAGAAGGAGAAAGGAGGTTGGACTTGTAGAAGTTTTCCGTATAGAAATACCTCTTTCTTCAGGGATACATATAATCACTGCAAATGTTTACAACCTTTAACTTGTGGCTCAAGGTAAATCATTACTATGTGATCTACTAGGCTCTTTTGCTAGGAATCAAGGTCAAGTGGAGCCTAGTACCCTTGGCTCCTTGGCTGATAACTTACAGCAAAGCTCAGGAGTTCTGGATATGCAGCAACAAAGCTTAAAACACTCCTTCAAAACATTTCTCCTAAATTAGCTTCTCTACAATTTTGAAAATGTGTTCTGGAAGTATGAGAAAGATAATATTGCTTATTTTGAAATACATGAAAGGGTAATTTTAAAAAAAAACACACATGCTTGGAAAAAACTGAATATATACAATAGAAAGGCAACTGTCATTTGACCAGGATTTTACAAAATCATCAAGTGAATTCATGACAAATCAACTATCGGTCATCTTAATCACTATATATGGTTATCTAATGCTGATTATTTAATGGCTTCCCTAGTGGCTCAGAGGTTAAAGTGTCTGCCTGCAATGCAGGAGACCTGGGTTCGATACCTGGGTTGGGAAGGTCCCCTGGAGAAGGAAATGGCAACCCACTCCAGTATTCTTGCCTGGAGAACCCCATGGACAGAGGAGCCTGGTGGGCTACAGTCCACGGGGTCACAAAGAGTTGAACACGACTGAACGACTTAACTAACTTATGCTGAAGCTAAAACTCCAATACTTTGACAACCTGATGTGAAGAGCTGACTCATTTGAAAAGACCCTGATGCTGGGAAAGATTGAGGGCAGGAGGAGAAGGGGACGACAGAGGATGAGATGGCTGGATGGCATCACTGACTCAATGGACATGAGTTTGGGTGGACTCCGGGAATTGGTGATGGACAGGGAGGCCTGGCATGCTGCCGTGAGGGTGGGATGTTTCGAAAGAACAGCATGTATATTATCTAGGGTGAAACAGATCACCAGCCCAGGTGGGATGCATGAATCAAGTGCTCGGGCCTGGTGGGCTGGGAAGACCCAGAGGAATCGGGTGGAGAGGGAGGTGGGAGGGGGGATCGGGATGGGGAATACGTGTAACTCTATGGCTGATTCATATCAATGTATGACAAAACCCACTGAAAAATAAAAAAAAAATAAAAAAAAAAATAAAGAAAGAATTAAAAAAAAAAACTTTTTCTTTCTTTTTTGGGGGGTCATGTGTTTAATGTTGACATCTGACTTGTTTCTAAAGAGGGAAACTTCTTAGTGGACATTAATTCAAATAAATAACCAATTATAGCTACAAATCTTTGCATAAGAAAAGACTATGCACAATAAAAACAAAAATTAAACCATTAAAATGTCTAAAAACTATTTACTTTTTTTGAGTTGGTCTTATCAGTTGTTTACTTTCAAAATGAATTAAATTAGAATTTTTGACATTTAAAAAAAAAAGAAAAGAGAAAAAAAAAAAAGAGTCGGACATGACTGAGTGAATGAATTGAACTGAACTGAACCTAATAAAAGAGTATTCAAGCAATTGTTTTCAACATATTAAAAGACATTTTCATGATATAGATTTTGAGTAGAGGAATGTAGCTCTAGGCTCTATTTAAGCATATTTCAGATGTAAGTAATTAAGAATGCCAGCACACCGGAGTACACTTAAGCGATACATTAATAATAACATTTGGTTTAAAATATACCCTGATTTTAAGCAGGGGATTATTACTGTATTATGAATCCATACCAATTATCACAGTAGAATGCCCAGAATTTTAAATGAGAAATTAATTCATAATAGTAATTTCTATTTTTAAAAAAGTGAAGCTTAGTTCGATGTCTAATAAGTACCATACGGCTTGCCCAAACTTCTTTTTCATTGTTACTGTAGCATGTGATTTGAGAACATCTTAAAAGGCTATTACTTTTTCTGACATCTAATTTGCATCAGGTTCTTAATTTTAAACTGAAAATCGAATAGGCACTCAAAAATAGAAGAACCAGTGAAATTACATTATCAATAACTGCTATTTTACCGAAACCAGGGAGCAGTAAAGACAATGACAGGTCAGAGTTTTTCGCTATCAAACATATTTTGCTCTTTAAAGACATGTTCATAAAACTCCCATCAAAATGATTCCAGATGACACATTCAAACAATGTTTCTAAAGTTTCTAGAAGGAAATATCCCTCTTCACACACATTTCTCTATTCTTATGAGTCCTAAGTCCCAAGTGTCTTTCTCTAATTATGGCCTAATTATTGTTGAATCCTTGTCATACCTCCATGAAATCTCTCTTGGATCTGCAGAATACCTGCTGCCTCTTAGCCCAAGTGTTTATCACTTTGGACCCAGACTGTTGCAGGAACCTCCAGGCCTCCAGTCCAGTTTTATTCCTCCCCATCCATACCACTGGAATAGGATACAGCAAACCACTCCAGCATTCTTGCCTGGAAAATCCCACGGACAGAGGAGCCTGGCGGGCTACAGTCCATGGGGTCACAAAGAGTAGGACACGACTGAACACACAGCACATCCATAACATCCCTGGTTCATGCTTGTATCATGAAATATACATCTTAAAAGCATAGGTCCCCCATGGTTTGCAGAGGGAAAAAAAAAAATATATATATATATATATATATTTTTTTTTTATACACTTGAAACTTTCCACTGTCTGACATTAACTAATTCACTCACCATTTCCCCCATTGTTTCTCAGTAACAAGTTCCTGTCCCCCACTTCACCCCTAGAAACCATGCCTCCAGAGCACACGTTGGTTTACTTAGAAGCCTTATGTTTCCCAAGACCTCCAACAGAAGTGTGCACAAAGCAAGCAATCAGTACGTGAAAGCTTGGACTTATTTCAAGTCATGAGATCACCATATTATCCTGCTGAAAAGGCCATTTGAAATCATCTTGTTCGTTCTCTGGTTTTATAAATATGACTCTCATGTGAAAGATAATGGTGAAAGATAATGACTTAACTTGTGTATAGCCACCCAGCTGGATATTGAAAAATCAAAATAGGAATTCTGCCTCCCAGAGAACTATCATTTTTGGTTATTTTGTATCATGCAAATAATTTAGAAACATTGCTAATGGTGATAGATAAGATGCAATGACACGCTTTCATTGTCCATTGAAAAACTGCTGAGACCTTGTTCTCTCAAAAACCAACTCCTATTTTTGAGCTATTACATAGAAAGTGCTTCCATTTACACTGTCTGATCAATTTTTGACAAAGGAATTGAATTATACCAGTGAGTTTTCATGGTCTATGAGACAACTGTGAGATACCTATTTAAACAAAACATGGTTTTTTTTTTTTTAACAAGATTTAATTTTTCCTCTGTGGACTACCATATAAAGACCTGTTTTCATACCCTATCTTCAGGAATAATGCCAGGAAGTCAAACCACATACACATGTTTTTACTGCATTGGTAACTGGTTCGCGCAGGACTGCAGTGTTACTGGCAGCAAAGAGGAACGTATTTGCAGGGCAGCAGTGGGGACTCAGCTGGAGAGGAGACTTGTGGACACAGTGGAAGAAGGAGACGGTGGGATGATTTGAGAGAACAGCGTGGAAACGTACACACTACCACGTGTAAAACAGAGAGCCACGGGGAACTTGCTGGATGCCCCAGGGAGCTCAAGCCGGGCTCTGTGACAACCTAGATGGGTGGAAAGGAGATTCAAGAGGGAGGGGACGTATGTATACCTTTGGCTGATTCATGCTGTTGGATGGCTGAAGCCAACGCAATATTGTAAAGCAATTATCCTCCAATTAACAATAAATAAATTAATTTTTTTTTCTGTGCAAACTTGAGGAAAAAAGCACATGTGATGAAGTAACTTACAACTTTAAGTAACAGCTTATACTACCAACGAATCTGTTGGCCTAGCTCCTCTCTAAATCACAGATTAAGCGTCACAGGAGAAGAAAAGGAAGTCAAACCCGAGTGATATCCTGTCCTTGGAAGCTCTGCTGTGTAGACAGTAGGTGGCAACACAACAGGGGGATAGAGAACTGAATCAAGATGGTAGGGGAAGTTTAAAAATAGTGCGTCTGTAGATAAGCAGAGAGAAAACTACCCAACCAGTGATATCCACGGAAATCATAGTAAAACGTGTGTTTCAGGGAGGCTCAGGGTTGACAATCTGACACTCCAGCCATCTTCAGGGAGTGTTTAGTTTTAAACGAAAGACAGTAATCTAGCTGGTATATTACTTGCCTTCTTTTTACTTTGAACCAATCTCCCTGTGATTACTATTTGTTCCATGTTTCCTTCATCTTCTTTAATAACTTTTATAACCATCACGTCAAGACAGTACCACCCCCAGAAATGCAACAGTAAACTGAGCTTCATCGCTGTCTTTCTTATATAGATATGTATGAGCAGTTTTCTCAAATGGAACAGAAAGAAATCAACTTATTTTCCCCACTTCTGCATCCCATCTTTGTAAACAAATGGTAGATAACTTGATAGATAACTCCAATCTTTCTCTAGTCTTCATCTGGTCTGCCTAGGAAGATAGTACTGGTAATAGCATAGTGGCAACAGTCTCCAATTTTTATCACTGAACTGAAACATGAATGCAAGAGATCTAGGTGATAGGGATAGGAGGAAGTCCAATTATTACAGTCCTAAAACAAAATGTGAGGACCTGCTTTGGAGAGGGAGGGGGCGGTGGGCACTGCATGCTTGTTAACAGACTCGCTACTTCATGCATGCTCAGTCACATCCAACTTTTTGCGACCCCCATGAACTGTAACCTGCCAGGTTCCTCTGCCCACGGAATTCTCCAGGCAAGAATACTGGAGTGGGTTGCCATTTCCTCCTCCAGAGGGTCATCCCGACCCAGGGATTGAACCAGAGTCTCCTGCATCTCTGGCATTGGCAGGCTGATTTTTTACCACAAGCACCACCTGGGAAACCCCACTGATGGAAGAGAGAATCACTATCCCCCCAAAAAAGGTGCTAGGACCACCCCACAAATGCACAAAATGGAAATGAGAAATATAATACCATGGTCTCCATGCAAGCTATTGCAAAATAAGAGAACATCATGAAAACAGGGGAGCAGAGCTCACTTCTATGGTGGAGTTCAGTTCAGTTCAGTCACTCAGTCATGTTCAACTCTTTGCAACCCCATGGACTGCAGCATGCCAGGCCTCCCTGTCCATCACCAACTCGCAGAGTTTACTCAAACTCATGTACATTCAGTCAGTGATGCCATCCAACCATCTCATCCTCTGTCATCCCCTTCTCCTCCTGCCCCCAATCTTTCCTAGTATCAGGGTCTTTTCAAATGAGTCAGCTCTTCACATCAGGTGGCCAAAGTATTGAAGTTTCAGCTTCAACATCAGTCCTTCCAGTGAACACCCAGGACTGATCTCCTTTAGGATGGACTGGTTGGATCTCCCTGCACTCCAAGGGACTCTCAAGAGTCTTCTCCAACATCACAGTGCAAAAGCATCAATTCTTCAGCGCTCAGCTTTCTTTATAGACCAACTCTCATATCCATACACGATTACTGGAAAAACCATAGCCTTGACTAGACAGACCTTTGTTGGCAAAGTAATATCTCTGCTTTTTAATATGCTATCTAGGTTGGTCATAACTTTTCTTCCAAGGAGTAAGCATCTTTTAATTTCATGGCTGCAATCACCATCTACAGTGATTTTGGAGCCCAAAAAATAAAGTCTGCCACTGTTTCCACTGTTTCCCCATCTATTTGCCATGAAGTGATGGGACCAGATGCCATGATCTTTGTTTTCTGAATGCTGAGCTTTAAGCCAACTTTTCCACTCTACACTTTCACTTTCATCAAGCAACTCTTTAGTTCTTCTTCACTTTCCGCCATAAGGGTGTTGTCATATGTATACCTGAGGCTCTTGATATTTCTCCTGGCAATCTTGATTCCAGCTTGTGCTTCTTTCAGCCCAGTGTTTCTCATGATGTTCTCTACACAGAAGTTAAATAAGCAGGGTGACAATATACAGCCTTGACGCATCCTGTTCCTATTTGGAACCAGTCTGTTGTTACACGTCCAGTTCTAACTGTTGCTTCCTGACCTCCATACAGATTTCTCAAGAGGCAGGTCAGAAAAAAAAAAAAAAAAAAAGAGGCAGGTCAGGTGGTCTGGTATTCCCATCTCTTTCAGAATTTTCCATAGTCTGTGGTAATCCACACAGTCAAAGGCTTTGGCATAGTCAATAAAGCAGTAACAGCTGTATCATAAGGATGCAAATACATACAGTCTTTGTGACAGAAGAAGAGAAGGCCATAGCCCAGGAAAGGTGGTGAACAAACATCTTATCACTAGATGGTGGAGGGTTGCACTTCAGGACACAGAATTGCTATTCTCAGTGAAGGCAGCAAAGAGCAGCACTGATCCAGGGGTCCAAACCGAATCACTGACAAAAGGACAACCTACAGAAGAATTCCTAGAAGTTACAGGAGAACAAAAACCAACTTGTAGACAGTAAGATAGAAGAGGCTCAAGAAATAAAGGAGGGAGGGCAAAATAGCTTCTCAGAATTAATGGATCCCTGAGGAATCATCAAGAACAGAAGAAATAGTTAAAAGTCCAATGAAAGAAATGTTTCCTAACTAACAAAAGTATTAATAACTTGTATTTCTGGTTGGTTTTTTTTTTTCAGATATATACCCAGGAATGGAATTGCTGGGTCATACAAACTACCAAGTATTCATCAAGAGATGAACGGATAAAGAAGATATGGTATCTTTCAATCTATGCAATGGAATATTACTCAATCATAAAAAGGAGGAAAACATTTTGCCATTTTCAGCAGCATAGATGAATTTGAAGAGCATTTTCTAAGTGAAAAAAGTCAGGCAGAGAAAGACAAATACTGTATAATATCATTTATATGTTAAATTTAAAAAAACTCAAGACTTTATAAAAAGAAGGCAAGTAATATATCAACTAGATTACTGCCTTAATTTAAAACTTGTAAGAAAAAAGGAAGCAGACTCACAAAGAGAAAAAACTAGTGGTTACCAGTAGGGGGAGCGGAAATTAGGGGTGAGGGAGTTGAAGGTACAAACTACTGGTGTAAGATAAGCTACAAGGATGTATATACAACATGGGGAATACAGCCAATATCCTGTGATCACTGTAAATGGAGTGCAACCTTTAAAATTTTATAAAAATTTTAAGGACATTTTAAAGTCATTTGTATGCAGGACTTTACAAGTCTTAAACAAAGTTAATAACAATCCTTTCCCCAAATCCTGCCAGCATTGTCAACCAAGGGATATAGAACAATGGAGGGATATATGTACAGAGTTTGGACGCCAAGCTCTTACAAATGACTAATTTTATTTCCAGCTGACTCACTTCACTGCGTGAGGAAACAAGAAAGATATTTTCAGATAAGCAAGACCTGGACAACATATCACTCACTGACACGTCTAGAAAAAATTGCCTGAAAGCTCAATCAAATGATAGAGAAATAGAGACAAAGGACTTGGGGTACAGCGAAGTAAAGTTGTAAATTGAGGTCTCAAAAGCAAAGGCCTTACCAGAGGAAAACTAGTAATATACATGTGCAAATTGGTTGATGAAAAGCCACAGAAGTGGTGATATTTGTGGCAACCTTGAAAAGTTCATACCCCATCCACCATTGAAATGCAAATGCCGAAAATATGTCCACGGCCTCCATCCAGCCCAGAGAGGCAGCAATGCTTCATCTCTGCTGTGAAAACATCCTAGGATTTCCCCTTCACGGGTTCCCATCCCAACAGAGCTGCGAACTTGGACATCAGGGAGACTGTGAAGCCACAAGCAACCTTGACCTTGCGGGTGACCCGAGTTTGCCCTTGTGCCCCACTCACTCCTTTTACTGCACCACTGGGCGTGCGTCACATCCTTTGCAGATAGTTCCTGAGGAATTGAGGACCAATTTTGATGATGGCTAAAATAACCACAGGCTTTGTTCTATTCCAGAGCTAACTAATAGAGCCTCGCATTTGTACTTGATTGAAACAATGTGCCAAGAAACCTAAATTTACGCAGCAAAACATATTCTCCCTTTCTAAAGTTACATAGAGAAAAACTGTTGCGAAATTCATTGCCAGAGTTCTCTGCAGTACATTTAAAATCAGTGTTTAACTAGTTCCTTAAATTTTACAATAATTGGCGAAGTCTTTTATGCTAATCAGGAGGAAGCAGTACCTACCAAGTGGACGATATCTCTGCAGCACAGCATTCTACATCAAAGGCCTGATTATACTTGCATTGATTATGGTAAAAATTCGTATTACCTGTTGAACTTAAACTAAGTAAAAATTAATAGAAAAGAGAGATAGCCAAAAAGGACCTACTGTATAGCACAGGGCACCCTACTCGATATTCTGGGATAACCTATATGAGAAAAGAATCTAAAAAAAGAATGAATCTATGTATATGTATAACCAAATCACTGTGATGTGAACCTGAAACTAATACTGCATTATAAATCAACTATACTCCAATAAAATTAAAATTTTAAAAATTAAGAAAATAGAGCAAAATATCTATTTTGTAAAATTCTGGATTATTTTCTATCTTAAAATTTCTCGGTTCAAAATTTTCTACATACATCATTTTTATAGATAATCCAGTTGGTAATTTTAAGTATCGCTCTAAAATTTGGGCAACGGATACAGATGAGCTTAAAATGAGAAATTACCTTTCAATAATTTATTTATAACAAGGCATCATAAAGGATAATAAAAGAAATAAAGTTATAATCTGATCATTTGAAATGCAGATACATCATTTTCTCAGAATAGCCTGATTGGAATTAATGGTACAGTTATTCATACATTCTGAATATCCAAAACTCTAATTACCAATGTGTGAAACACACCTCGTTTGAGACTTTTTTCTGAAAGGACACCAGTGAAAAAGAAAGTTAAGATGAGACCTTTCCTCAAGACTTTTGCAAAAAATAAATTCTAAATTGTTAAAAAGGTGAATGTTAATGTTGATAAGAAAGAAGAAAAGGTGTATCGTTAAATATATGCGTGACTATGTTGCACACTCCAAATGTAAACAAAGGGAAAAGGATAGACATCCAAAATACCAATAGATGAAACTACAGATATGAAGATTTTTGCCAGCATTGTCAGGCAAAATCTCGAACAATCAATAAGATGCCCATCTCAATAGAAAAACAGGCAAAGGACATAAAAACAAATTCATAGATGCACCAATTCAAACCTCAAATTAAACATCAACATAATGCCTCTTTTTCATTTTTAATGTTTTTGCCTAGAAAATTGACAGATTTTTAAAAAAATGTTAATATCTTATTCTGGTATGTATACAGGGAGTTTGATCAGTGTCTACTCTGCTGATAAGAGCAAATTGTTATTTTTATGAAGGCAACTAGTCACTGAGAGTCTCAGATTTGTTTTTCATAGCTTTGGTTTAGTAATTTCATATTAAGGAACTCCTCCTAAGGATATAATCAGATCTATGTCTGTGTGTCTATGTACATAGTTAACAACATTTTAACTGTGGTCTCATACCTGGTTTATAGAGCTATCACTTATTAATATAATAATTACATTCATTTTGGTAGTCCATATATTGAAATAGTAAATAGCCATCAAAATGTTTTCAAAAATAATTGAATAGTGGGAAAATCCTCATAATAAAATGCCAAGAGGAAAAAACTATATGTACAGTATGATTTTAATTACATAATAAATACTCCAAAACCTCCATCATGGTTATCTCTCAGTCATGATTTGCTGGGAAGTTTTCATTCTACATTTTTTGTGTATTCTTATTCTATGAAAAGTGAAAGTGAAAGTGAAGTCGCTCAGTCATGTCTGACTCTGTGACCCCATGGACTGTGGCCTACCAGGCTCCTCCGATCATGGGATTTTCCAGACAAGGGTACTAGAGTGGGGTGCCATTTCCTTCTCCAGGGGATCTTCCCGACCCAGGAATTGAACCCGCTTTACCCTCTAAGCCACCAGGGAAGTCTCTTATTCTATGACGAGTATACCCAAATTCCATAATTATAGGCTACTTTTCTTTTGTAGGTTAGACTTTTGCTCATTCATTCATGCACTTCGTAAATACTCATTAAGTACCTAATATGGGTAGAGTTGGTATTCAACACCAAGTTCTAGGTAATAAAATTCATTATTCTGTCTCTAAATTAAATATCACTAAATCGGCGGTCTTAGTTATGACATAACTAGTCCAAATTAAAAAACATCAAACCTTTTTAATGATAATATATTCACACCATCAAACACCACTCAGTAATAAGAGAAAGTGCATAAACCATGGATATACATGTAACAATATGAATGAACCTAGTTCTGTGTATTTTCAACATTTACTTCAATCAAAATGATTCTACTGACAGTAACATCAACACCACAAAAATATACTGTTCGGAAGGACTTTGTTTTTTAAAAATAATAATAATAATGGAATGCCAGAATTCTAAGTAGTCTTGCACATTTTAAAATCTGTCCTTGGTCATGGATGATACTTCCTAACACAACTTGCGGGGTTGATAGAAATGACCAAGAAAAACCGGTTTCAAGCATCTGGAAAGTGATGAACGCTACAGTTGGAAATACTGCAGCGGGGTGAGAACGTCCTTGTCCGGTGCAACCTGCACGCTTTCCTCGGTGAACCCTCAAGGAAAGGAGAGTGGAGGAGGGGGAGCCTCAGAGGAGGTCGGGGAACACCTTAGCTCTCGGTCCTGCTCTGCTGGCCCAGATCAGGGCTTTCAAAGTAAACAGACAGTGGCGGGCCCAGGGGAAGCCAGAAGACAAACTTCGGGGCCATTTCCCAGAGTGTGAACTTCCTGAGACGTAAATAATTTAAGATACTTTAATAGATACTTTAAGATGCAAATTAATATACTTTAAGATACAAAATAGATATATTATAAAGTATAATTTGAAATCCATGCACATTCCTTGAGTAGAATGTAGGTTTTCAGGTAGCTATTAAGACTTGGACACCCTATCCCAGTGCCTGAAAATGATTTTTTTTTCCTTTTCATCAGCCACTGGGGAATCTTCACAGAAAAGATGTGGATCACACCCTGTAAGAGGGACCCCAAAGTCCAAAGCACATGTGATGTCCCAGATGGGGTGGAAGGTTACTCTGGGGAAGCTTCATGGAGCTGGGCACCTGCGGCTTGGGTTGTTCTTACAGTGGAGGGGCTGAGAACTGACACATCGGTAAATGATCTGACGAAAGGCCCATGAACTTCACTGAAAGAACCAAGAACCAAACAAAGGAGAGAGTGAAGAGTCAAGAGTGATGCCCAGTGTTGCTGCTGCCATCATCTGAGACAAGCCTTGCAGACAAGTCTGTGGGAACTATGCTCAGTTCTTCTAAACATGACTCCTCACCCTCTGACTGCTGGTGCCCCTATGGGCCAGTTTCTTCTCTTTCAAGACTGGAAAATGCACACATCACTCTCTTAATTCCCTACCCCATCTCCTTCCCCAAATCAACCGTCTCCATTCCAAATGTGTACCATGTTTGGGAAGACTAAGCCCTTTTTAAAAGTGCTGTAAATGATTAAGAACTAAAGGCATAAATGTTGGCATTGTGTCTGCCTGACCTCGTTTCCTCCCTCCGGAACTAATTCTCAATCCAAAGACAACAGAATGGGAAGTGAACTGGCTTGCAGAAGACTTCATCTTATTCTTTAGGTAATGATCTAATTTGCCTGCAATTTTTAAAAGTTCATTTACGAGATACATCATATTGTACCATCAAGTTGAAGACCAAATAAGACTTGCTTCTCAGCAGGCACGTAAGAAAGCCGAGAGCTCTGTCTTTCAGCTGTCTGCTCTGCAGACAACCCAGGGGAGGTCACTTGGCAACTGAGATCAGAGAGGACCTGAGTGTCCTTGCGGCTCCAAGGTCCATTCCTTTGGATGAGGATGCTTTAATGAGTTCATTCTGCCTGAAACCTTCTCCTCATTTTCTAGGACCATTAAAAACGTTTTAAAGAGACGACTGAATAGCAGGAGGGAAAAATGGCAGCTCTTGTAAAAGAACATTAAAAACTGAAGTAATGTTTATGAGGATAAAAGAGGCACCCCACGCTATTCGGCGAAAGTTGAGCCATTGCTTCTCTTTCCCATCACTCAGTCAAAGTGTCAGCCTTAAACCAGGCAAAGATAAAATTGCTTCATCTTGCTTTCTAGTACCTTCAGAGCAGGAGTACCCAACATCCAGGATCTAATGCCTGATGATCCAAGGTGGAGCTTATGTGGTACTAATAGAAATAAAGTGCACAATAAATGTAACGCACTTGAATCATCCCAAAACCATCCCCTCATCCCATCTGTGGAAAATTTGTCTTCCAAAAAACTGGTCCCTGGTGTCAAAAAGTTGGGGGAATCGCTGCTTTAGAGGACCACAGATTCCTTGAAGCTCTTAGTAGAGACCTAGCATGTTTAAGTATATGTACCAAAGACTTTGGGTAGAGCAATACAACTCTGACGACAGAGTTTAGGCATCAATCAATGAGGAAGAACTGGAGGGTACACGTTTGCCTTCACTGAGGATGTGATGGTTTCCTCATTTCAGTTCCACATTTTCAGCTCTATGTGATTGCTCATCCCAAGAATCTCACTGACATTTGTTGAAATATTCTCAGCAATATTTTCTACCTTCTTTCATGATCTTCAAACAAATGCAAGTTTTCATGCTTTCACTTCTTCATTGTAAACCAATTATTATTTTGAGTAGACACACATGTTCCAACATTTAAGATCGTGACACTGTCACATAGCTATAAGTATCTTATAGATTTTTAATTATTTATATGGCTATGAATACATGCCTTTGCCTTCTATGTGAAATCAAAAGCTTCTTATTTCTAAGGATAACCTGGTAAAATGTGCCAAAATTCTGACACAGTGCTATATAGACTTATGTATTAATTGCAAACATGATTGGTAAAATTTGTGAAAGCAACACTAAAATGAGCTTCCAAGTGTAAAATTATAATGTTTCAGCTTTAGTATCTATAAATGGAATCTTATGTATACAGCAGTATATTATTTCAACTGTAATCCTGGAAGTAACAACTGTTTTTTAAATTGGCTATAACTGTTTAAGCAACCAAAGCAAATAGAGAAACCAAAAATCACATGGAAAGTGAAAGTTGCTCTGTCGTGTCTGACTCCTTGCGACCCCATGGACTGTAGCCTACTAGGCTCCTCTGTCCATGGGATTTCCCAGACAAGAATATAGGAGTAGGTAGCCATTCCAGTCTCCAGGGGATTCCCCAGAGATCAAACCTGGGTCTTCCACATTTCAGGTAGATTCTTTACCATCTGAAACACCAGAGAAGTCCATAAAAAATTCCATTTCAAGATACTCAACTTACTCATTCTGTTATTACTATACAGTGACTATACTTAAAATTACCAAGAGATTTAAGGTGTGACTCCAAAATGGAAAAGGAAGAAACCAAATTAAGATCATAACATTTTGTCAACAGCATTCAAAAGAGATCACAATGCCAATAAATTGGAAAAATTATTGTGAAATGCTTTTATCTCATAGAATGAACGTAAAAGGAAAAAACCATAGAGTATACTTTAGCTCAGTTAGAATTCGGCAAGCCTTCCTACAAAGCTATTCCTCTGTCTTATTTAAAATAGAACCTGAAGCTATGTCTTCTCTTGTTAGCTTGTGTTCCTTATAGAAGAGAAAGCCATGATAAGAGACAAAATAGAACTGGCATTTGCCAAATGACTCTAATCCATCTTCCCAAAGACTAAGTTCTCATTAATTTCAAGAACTGGAGTCACGACCAGAAAACCAACATCAGCAACAAAAATGGCTAAATGGCTACTTAAGTGATGGGCTTTGTACCCTGTTCAATCCAAAACTCAGAGAGATGGGAAAACATTTAAATAAGGTCAACATTCAATATGAAAATAGATGCATAGATCCGTGTGCCTTGAATAAGTAACACATTCTCAACTCAAATTTCCCATTAATCTCTTGGAATATACCACAGCAATTTGTGCCATAATTGAAATAAAACCAGTTTCCTATAAAATCACTTGACTTGGTACCTTTATTCAGTTTCAATAACCTTCCATCTGTTGAAGAAACTTGGATTCATCCTTCGGGCGTTTCCATCTCTCAACATGACACCTAATTCATTAGCTGCTGCTGCTGCTAAGTCACTTTAGTCATGTCTGACTCTGTGTGACCTCATAGACGGCAGCCCACCAGGCTCCTCTGTCCATGGGATTCTCTAGGCAAGAATACTGGAGTGGGTTGCCATTTCCTTCTCCATTAATTCATTAGCAAATGTCTAATCTTACCTTTTATGTTAGGGCTACTCGGCATCACCCTCACTGGTCCAAACTTCCATCATCTTTCATCTGGATTACTTAAAAAAAAAAGCTTCTTATTTCCAACTGTTCTCCATTAGTCCAGCCTCAATCCTGCAGCCTTTTAACAGCTATCTAGACTGTCACTCCTTTGTTCAAAGCCATGAAACAGATGAAGTAGCTTTTCATGTGAGTCCAGGTAAAAGCCAGTTCCTCTAACACCTTGAGATAAGTCTCTCTTACCTCTCAGCTCATCTCCTCTTCTCCATCCCTCTCTCCTGCAGCAACTCACCTTATGTTTCATGAAACCCATGCCCCAACTTGAAACCTTTGCTCAGGGTGTCCTTTTATGCTGGAATGCTCTTTCCTCCTACCCACAAGGTGACCTCGCTCATGACCTCCAAATGTTTACCCAAATATCGTCTAACCCATGAGGCTGACCCTACCAAAAATTGCAGTATCCCCACACATTATATCTCTGGGCTACATTTCTTTCCTTTGCACTCACTGTCTTTTAACATACTCTATACTCATTTATGCAATTCTTCTTGGTCCACCACAATATAAACTCCATGTCGATAGGATGTTCTGGTCTGTTTTGATTCACAGATATATCCCTAGCATCGAGAATTAGTTTTCAGCCTCACAGACACAGAAAACAAACTTATGGGTACTGAAGGGGAAATGGGGGAGGGATAAATTGGGAATTTGTGATTAACAGATACACACAACTACATGTAAAATGGATAGAGAACAGGGACCTGCCGTATGTCACAGGGAACTATCATCAGCATCCTGTATTAATAGTAACCTATCACGGAAAAGAATCTGAAAAAGAGTAGATAGAGATATATAAATGTATAGCCAAGTCACTCTTTACCTGAAATATTATATCTCTATACTTCAGTAAAAATACATGTTTGTTGGAAAAAATTATTGAATAAGCATTTCTCTTTCTTCCATTTAACTTTCCTACTAAAAAAAAAAGCATTTTCAGTTACATACTTCCTTTTCATTTGCTAACAGACATTCAAAAAGAGAACTATGTAGACCAGTAATGAAAACGACTTGTATTATTTGCTGATAATTTCAAAATAAGGCATAGAATGAAGGCCGGTTCTGACAGAGGCAGATATCATTATAATAATAGTGTGAGTTATATATAGTCAAAGGAAGCAGGAAGTTTTTGGAGCAATCACATTAGGAAAATGGCAACAGCAAGGGCTTTGAAGATGTATTCCCCAGACAACTTACAATCAAATCAGCACAAGAGAAAACACATTTTGAAGGAGGGGCGCCTCCGCATCCAGGTGTGAATTTCCTCATTAACATGTTGGATGGATCGCTTTCTAGGTGAAATGATGTTGATAGTCCCAACCACAAGGAGCTACACAGGCAGAAATGGCTCCCCCAAACACTCATTAATATTGATTCCCAATGCCTCCTACCATCACCATTTCTGGTCTTTATCCTTTAAGTGGAAAACTCCTACAAAATCCCCAAGTTATCCATTGACTGTACTTGGAATTCTCATAGGAAGTACCACTGACCAAGCTAAGTTAAACAAAGGAAGTTAGAAATTAGTATAATAGGCCTTACCCCTGATCATCTTTTCTCTGCACACTCTGCCATGCACGTTTTATATACTTTTTACTCAAAACAATTCTATTTTAATTAAAGCTAAGTTTCTCTCTTTTTCTTTTTCTTTCCCCCACTCTTGTGTGTGTATGTTTATGGACTGTGTGTGTGTCTCTCTGTATGTGGTATATGTTCCAGCGAGGTAGAATCATTTATTAACCTCCCTGTATGTACCAAGCACCATACTTAACCCCAATTCATTTAATCAGAAAATAATCCTTAAATGAAAGTTCATTTGCCCGTAATCCTTCAGCTGATAAGTGCTGGAGAAATCATTTGATCTAAATTTGGCAACTTAACAATCTTATGTTATTTTTCTAAACTACCTGTTAGAAACAATGGGAGTGATGACACTCCATTTTCTGATTAATTATTAAGAGAAGAACTCTGACGTGACAAACAGTGACTATGACACGGTTTAGGAATGTAAGACAAAAGCAAATTCCTGATTTGATATCCAGAACAATAAAACTGAGTTCCCTGGTTTTTCAGAGAATATATAATCCTGGGGAATTCGTAATTTATGTTGATTCAGGTGAGAATAAATGTCCTCTGGTAGGATGAAAAGCTTGGGTACCCAGAGACCTCTGCAGTAAAACCAATCACCCTACTTTTTCTTTGGTATTGGAAGATCAGACATGCTAAAACAGAATTTCCTTAACTGAACCTTAAGGTATTCATAAGTTGCAGAGTTGAACACAACTTAGTGACTTACACACACACAAGTGTGTGACACATACGCACACAAGTTGAAAATATTAAAAGGAAAATCATTCTACCTCATGCATAAAGGAAACGATGAAGACGAACTTAAAAAAGAAATAAGAAACCATATTTTAGTAGTGCCTTGACAATCAAACTTCCCAGCTCTATTAAATTGTAGCTTAACATAAATTGTTGTTTTGTATGTGTTTACTACCCTGCTGGCTCAGACAGTAAAGAATCTGCCTGCAATGTCGGAGGCCCGGGTTTGATCCCTGGGTCAAGAAGATCCCCTAGAGAAGGAAATGGCAACCCACACCAGAATTCTTTCCTGGAAAATCCCATGGACAGAGGAACCTGGCGGGCTACAGTCCACAGGGTCCAAAGAGTCGGACATGACTGAGCAACTAACACTTTTTTTAACTTTTCATGTATTTACAATCCAAGGTCCCTGAAGCAGGCAAAAGGGCAGGCTACCATTTTGAAACATTGATCAATATAGAGATTAATCAATAGTTAGAAGGACTCTGAATGTAAAGTTGTGATGAATGACAAGTCTTGATTAAGAACTAAACCCAATCCTTTTCTTAAACCAAATTTTCATAGGCAGTGGCTGATCTCAACTTTAAATGCAATTTGCTAGCTAATTTCGATTCAAATTAAATGTAGACTCTTAGAAATGAGTGGTACCTCAGACCTAATTTCATCACATCTCTACATTTTACACATGAGAACATAAGTGACTTTCTCAAGAAAATTAAACAACAACAAAAAGAAAGAACACAAGTAAATGTATATATGTATTTTTTTTTAATCTCAGAATTCACATATGCTAAGGCGGCTGTAGTGCATGCATGCTAATCACTTCAGTTGTGTCCGACTCTTTGAGACCCCCTGGACTGTAGCCTGCCAGGCTTCTCTGTCCCTGGGATTCTCCAGGCAAGAATACTGGAATAGGTTGCCATACCCTCCTCCAGGGGATCTTCCCGACCTAGAGAATGAAGCCCCATCTCTTCCCTCTCCTGTATGGGCAGCTGGGTTCTTTACCAGTAGCGCCGCCTGAATATTAGATAGTAAATTGGCACTTAGCCTCTCCTCTCATTCTCATTCCAGGCTCAAATAGTCTACCTAGCTTGACTGAATTCAGCACATGCAATTGTAAATACCGTTGAAGATAAGTAAACACATATGAAGTTGGCGTTAAGCTTTCAAAACTTTCCAGAGTTCACAGTGGGAGAAAAGGCAGCTTAGACAACAGGTGGTCTCATGAGGTGGGGTGAGTTAGAAATCACAATACTCCCCAAAGGCTCCCATGGCTGACCTTCTTCTGTGTTATCTGAAAGTTCCTCCCTGAGCCTGACTTGCAGGATCTGAGGCCAAAGGAACCAGACTTGAGAAGGTAAATGTGTCACCTGTCAGGACAAGCACACGGTTCCAAAAAGAGCCCTGCCATAATTTAGTTCATCAGATTCATTGGCTCATGAAATAGGACACAGGATTGGTTCAAATTGATGGGACTGGAGTTGGAAAACACCATCGTACATTTCTGGAAATGCTATATACACTGGTGGACCCTCCACTGTGAAAAATCTGTGTAACCAGAAACAGCATGCAGGTCCGTATAGGTGAAATATTAAAGGAAGAGAAGAATTAATGCAATTTAAGGGCTTAACAGTGCTTGCCTATATGCTCAGTCGCTCAGTCGTGTCCGACTCTTTGCGACCCCATGGACTGTAGCCCGCCAGGCTCCTCTCTCCATGGGATTTCCCAGGCAAGAAGACTGAAACAGGTAACCAGGCCCTTCTCTAGGGGATCTCCCCCAGAGACTGTCTCCTGCATCTCCTGCACAGGCAGGTGGATTCCTGACCACTCAGTCAGCCGGGAAGCCCCTCCCAACAGTGTGACCGAAGCTAGCAGTGTGACTCAAGCTGTGGTCTCATGACTACCTTGGCTGGACCTAGTGAGAAGTAGAGATTGTAGCTCTGAACACAGGATCCGGCACAAAGCAGGTAACAGGACAAAAATGGCATTAGGAGTTGTCGCTTTCTACACTGCCCTGCACCTTCGCTGTGTCCGACACTACACCCATGAAGCATTTTGCACACAAGTCCTCTAAATACACCGACCATCTTCCTGAAATGTCAATTTCAGAAACAGAGAACACTGTATTCATACAGAGCTTTGGTTTCAAAGCCCATGACTTTGCTACTTCTCCATTTCTGTGAAAAAACACTGCGGAGAATCAACTTACACTGAGATCTCATTTTGTATTAAATCTCACAATATTCACCTGTACCTTTTGAATTTGAAGCTATTTGTCCCACTACATACCAAGGAACTAAGGCACAGAGAAAATGGGTCACATGCCCAAAGTTCTAATATTTTAGTTAGTGGCTTAACTTTCCATTCTTGTGTGAGTTCATTTCTCCAAAACACACAGCCAACAGACAGTAAATTATACATATATAGGATTTTATATATATGTGTGTGTGTGTATATATACAGCTTGACCCAACTGCTGTCAACCTGAAAAGAGCCAGAGACCAAGTTTCTCCTAATATTTTGCCAAGTTTGGGCTCCAGTTATTGCCAAGTTAAGAGAAACAACAAAGTGGTAAGTTTGACAATCAGACAGAATTCTTTATTTCCTATTAATGAAAATGGACCTCAAAGTGTTGCAAATATACCTATACCATGGATTAAAAATCAAATTACTGTTAAAATGAACAATCTGCATAACTTAGAAATGTACTGAAGTTAAATAAACCAAATGGAATATTTATTTATGCTTCAAAGTCTGAAATAATATTTAGACTTAAAATGTGGCATATTTTCAAGTCCTCTGGTAAACATACTTCAATGTTTTCTTCTTGAGAAAGCAAAGTCAGTCCACAAGGTATCTGGAAATTATAATTGGAAAATATAAATATTTCATTGGAAATGTATAGATTTGAAATTCTATAATCTAACAATTAGAAACATATCCTAATTAAAATACTTTTTTCAAAATTGTCTAAATTCAAACATTTCACATTAAAAGAGAGAATGGTAACTCACTCCAGCATTCCTGCCTGAAAATCCCCATGGACAGAGGAGCCTGGAGGGCTACAGTCCATGGGGTCACGATGAGTAGGACATGACTGAGCAATGGAGTCCACACACACTTATTAAAAAAGATGTTTGTTTTGTCTTAAAGCTCTTAGCATAGCAGATATTGTAGAGAATACCATAGGTCCATGGTTTTATACTTGAAAACTTACAGAGATAAGTGCTTTATGCATAAGCTTATTTAATCTCCACAATTATCAAATGAGGTGTGTATGTATATATGTTTTGATTTATAGTTCCAGCTTAGGAAATTGAAACTCCAGCCAGAATTTGGACCCAAGTCACAATGATGTCGGAGCTTCCCTGGTCGCTTAGTTGGTAAAGAATCTGACTGCGGTGCAGGAGACCAGGTTCGATTCCTGGGTCGGGAAGATCTGCTGGAGAAGGGATAGGCCACCCACTCCAGTATTCTTGGGCTTCCCTGGTGGCTCAGCTGGTAAAGATTTCTGCCTGCAGTGCAGGAGACCTGGGTTCAATCCATGGTTTGGGAAGATCCCCTGGAGAAGGGAATGGCTGCCCACCCCAGTATTCTGACCCAGGGAATTCCATGAACTGTATAGTCCACAGGGTTGCAAAGAGTCGAACATGACTGACCTTCACTTTTGCAGTGATGTCAAGATTTTGCCTCCATAAAAGGCTAATGGTCACACCTCTTTCAACTCTAACTATTGAAGATATTTGTGAAAGCTGTTTATCTACCTAAATAGATACAGAATTCATAATACAATCTTAATTTTAGAGTGATGTTTTCAAGACTGTAGGGAAAACAGATTGAGTACCAAGGTAACAGATTTTAAACATTTGTTCATATTCACTGGAGTATAGTACATATAGTATATCCTTTATGCTCACAACAAAACCAAATTATATTCTATTATCATTTGTTTCCCCTCGCAAAGCTGAAAGAGAAATTGTCTGGCCCATATGTCAAAAAGATAGACAATTTCTATAAATATATTATATTTTATCCAGAAGAGGGCAGTGGCAGACATTGAACCTAATGTCTGATATTTTGGTCAGAGGAAAGCCAAGCTCAAATAAAATAAATGCCTATTGCAGCAAGGTGCACTTCCTTCCATGGCCTGCAATGCGACGAGAAGGGGCACTAATGCATCTGGATAAGATGTTGTGAAGACTGACGCTAGTATTTTAGCGGTTAGCTAATTTCCCCAGCCAGCGGAAGAATGTGATTCTGTGTGATTCTGGTCAGTGTTACTGCCTAAGGGGTCCACATTTTCCCCAAGCTCGAATTTCGAGGAAGTGTCCATTTGGCATTCAGTTACAGAAGTCCACTCTGTTTACAACTGTGTTCAGTTACCATGTAAGGTGCCTACGAAAAAATGTTCATCATGATAGCAAGTCTTTAGAAATGATTCTGCTTCATCAAAGCGTAAAAGACAGAGAAATAGAACACAATGGTAGTTTTGATAAGTCTGATTTCCTGAGTGGCTGAGACAAGCGATTTAGGAATCACATAACTGCTTCAGCTCATTTTAATTTCTAGCTTTGTTTTCTAAGCAATTCTTTTCTGCTCTATACAGATATGAAAGTACCCTTTATTTGGGGTCCGCGGTTTTACACTTGAAAACTCTTTGAGAATGACTGCCATTCTTAGAGCTTTGTCTCTTTCTCTTGTGTTTTGAAATTCCATTTGCCTGTAGCTCAAATGACAGGAGATCCTCTTAAAAGAAAAATCATTTTCTAGTATTTAGTAATTAGCTTTACTATGTACATCTGATCTTTTTAGAAAAACTGGATAGATGAGTCACCTGAGGTCAAAATGGACCAACTTGAATTTTATCATTACAACAAACATTTTCATCAATACATTCCCATAAATTCCACAGATACGTATGAGACTCTATCTGTATCAAGCATTTATATTATGAGTTTATTTATTCTTTTAGTTAATTACTGTCAATTATCTGTTGAGTAACTGTGTGGTTTGCAAAAATAACCCCTCACATAAAAGAAGTTTGTGTTATGAATTGCTACAGGGAAGCAGAGTGAAAAGAAGTTAAAAGTTGTAGAAAACATACAGAATGGAGCTGGGTTGTCTTAGTTAAATCCCAAGTTCTCTGCCTCAGTTACCACATCCATAAAATGGGGATATAATATTTATTACTAAGAAACTGTTGTGGGTCAGCAGATTGTGTTTATAACCCCTACCCGAATGCTCAACTGCTGCAGAGGCTCAACAATGGTAACCAGTGTTTTGGAATATAACTTCCATATAAAGCCCAGCCTTTCCTGCGACAGGCACTCAGAATTCTGCCACTGGCCTAGATGGCAGCGGAAGAGAGTGCCACTTCCCACGTGTCCTTCCCAACCTTTAAAGATGGCCCTAAAAACCTGGGGACAACCAGAAGGATGGCTGGGACTCACATCCCCATTCGTGCATGCCCATTCCAAAAAGACATACACGGATGCCAGCTCTGAGAGGATGATTTCAGTGTGGTCAGAACCTAAAAGTACACGAGGTCCTTTTCCATATATTAGCCTTGTAACTGAGAGCAGATGGCACAGTCACTCTGAGCTGGCAAGAAGCTGAGAGTCTAAAGTCCAAATGGATATTACACCATCTAAACCCAGACAGGGAAGCTTAATAATAGGAGCTTCAATACCCACTTTTTATAACAAATATTTTATAATGTCTCGTTGGCTAGCCCAAAAGGAAATTATTTCCTTCTAAACATAATTTAAATCAATGTAGTATGATTATGTAATCGAAAAGAATAGGAAACAAATACATACATTATATGCACTTATGTTTTACATTATTGCACGTTATAATATGCAGATCTGCATTTCTATTTCAATATGTTTGTGCATGCTAAGTCGCTTTAGTAGTGAAGTCGCTTAGTTGTGTCCGAATCTTTGCGACCCCATGGACTGTAGCCCACCAGGCTCCTCTGTCCATGGGATTTTCCAGGCAAAAGTACTGGAGTGGGTTGCCATTTCCTTCTCCACAGGCTAAGTTGCTTTAGTCGTGTCCAACTCTCTGAGACCCTCTGGAAGCCCTATAGCGTGCCAGGTTCCTCTGTCCACAGGATTCTCCAGGCAAGAGAATACTGGAGTGGGTTGCCATGCCCCCCTCCAAGGGATCATCCTGACCCAGGGATCGAACCCAGGTCACTTATGTATCCTGCATTGGCAGGCGGATTCTTTACCACTAGCACCACCTAGGATGCCCCTAGATATGTTTCATGCAGTATCATATTCAAATGCCTAGGTCCAGCTATACTAGATGACATGGTTATAATGAGTAAGTCTGGGTTCAGGAGATACCAGACAATCACCAAGTTTATCAGTTACTAATTCATTTGTTTCTCAGTTCCCCAGTTCCACTTTGTAGGGCTGGCTATGGTACCCCCAAACCTCATTTCTGCTTTGTTGAGTTTCTCCCCATTGGGCTCTGCCTCTGGGGGCCCTGGAGACTTCACAGCTGGAGCAGGAAGGGGAAAGTCACAGAAGGAATTTACTCCTTCCATCTCTAGCCAAGGAGCCTCTTGGCAGCCTAGGGCTCCTGTGAGCCTTGCCCTGCCATCTGTCATCAGCTGCAGAGCCTTTCCTGGGCGGCACCTGAACACAGCTTGTGGTTCTGTCCACAGCCTCAAGGCCCCGCTTCCTTGAGATGCCAGCCAGCCCTTATTCCCCCATCAGCGGTCTGGATCCCAGCTTCACGGCCCCCTCCTCTGAATCAGACACACCAGCCGCCAGCCAGCTGCCCTCCTCCCTAGAGCTCTGAGTCTGAGCATCACTGGGTCTAGCCTCCAAGTCTCTGGGTTTCTCCCTTTGCTCCCTAGCAGTGGTGGTGGTTGTTGTCAGTTGCTCAGCCATGTCCGACTCTTTGCAACCCCGTGGACTGCAGCACGCCAGGCTTCCTTGTCCTTCATTACTCCCAGAGTTTGCTCAAACTCATGTCCATAGAGTCAGCGATGCCATCCAACCATCTTGTCCTCTGTCGCCCCCTTCTCCTCCTGCCCTCAATCTTTCCCAGCATCAGGTTCTTTTCCAATGATTTGGCTCTTAAGCATCAGGCAGCCCAAGTATTGGAGCTTCAGCTTCAGCATCAGTCTAGTGGTGGGAGCTGCTTCCTGAAGCTGCCTTTTCCAGGATACCTTAGCATTTCTTTTTAACCTTTTAAGTTACTAGTTGACAGCGTATTTGTAAGAATTCTTTAAATTTCTCTGTTCAACTAACTTGACATTTCTCTCTCCTGACCAGACTCTGACTGCTACACCTACTGAAGACTGCTAACGTGATTTCTTTTTTATTTGAATATTTAAAGGAAGGACTAAAGGCATGCTTGTATACACACATAAACAGATCATAAATGCAATTGCTATGGATACTGACTGACACGAGGCTGACACAGTGGTGATCACAGAGCAGCAATGCCCTTGATGATGCTGCTTTCAGAGATGGTGAACAACGCTTTACGATGTGCTGAGCAAAACCAACTGTCATCTCCTCTGATTTATAGTTTCATCCCTGAGAAACACAGCACATGTCTTAAAATGGTGGGGAAAAAAAAAAAAATAACGCTTTGTGTTTCTCCGTAAAATACAGTCATGGGAGACATGGGAGAAGACTCGAGCAGGGCAGTCAGGCATTGCTGGACGTCTAAAGACTCTGACTCTGAACACTCAGCCCCAGAGCTACCCAGAACCTCCCCAGATGCCTCTGGGAGTAAAGTCACATCTATTGAGAATCACAAAAGCCAACACAGGCATAGTTTGTTTCATTGCACTTCACTTTATCAGGCTTTGCAGTTATTGAGTTTTGGGGGGCTTTTTTGTTTGCTTTTTTCCCCCCAACAACTTGAAGGTTTGTGGCAATCCTGCCTTGAGCAAGTCTGAAAGTGAAAGTGATAGTTGTTGAGTCATGTCTGACTCTATGCAACCATACAGACTGCAGCCCACCAGGCTCCTCTGTCCATGAAATTCTCCAGGCAAGAATACCAGAGTGCATTACCATTCCTTTCTCCAGGGGATTTTCCCAACCCAGAGATCGAACCCTGGGTCTCCTGCATTGCAGGCGGATTCTTTACCATCTGAGCCACCAGGGAAGCCCCTTGAGCAAGTCTATCAATACCATTTTCCCATCTGTGAGTTTATTTACCTGTTAGAACAACCACACAAGGAGGTGATTTCCTGTTGTACCTCTGACATCTCTGCGGTACATCTCAGAGAAGGTATGTGACTTCTCCAAGGACATGCCACATCCAGCTGTCAGTGGTCAAATTCGAACCCACAGCTTTGGATTCCCGAGCTGCCACTCACCACCCCTCCCTGGACTCTTCTTTCTGAGTAGAGGATGGTCAGGTAGAGAAGACAATGAACTAGGAAATGCAGACTTTTCAGACAGTCAGGAAGGAAAGAAACCAGACTAGGCACAAGCCAGGACCTTGTTTGAACAATGAGAAATTCCCCACTGAAGAAATCACCCACAAGATATCTGTGAAGCTGAACTAATTTATATCCACTGCCAGCACCTATGCCTGCCTTTTTTATAGGTAGTTGCATATGACTGCATAGAGTCTGCTCTCATACAAACCCCATACTTGTAACAAAATAGCTCTGTCTGCCTCAGCAAACAATTACAGGGCATAATCTTTTCACCGATTGTGGGATTCGGTCATAAAACCAAAAAAGCTGTGTTCTTGCAAAGATGCCCCCCAGCTGGAACTCCAAAATCCTGGAAAGTTGCCCCCAAAATGCCTAAGACAAACATTTGCTGCTTTGCAATTCAGACTATATTCAATCTGTAGGTGGTCAGCAAGTTCCTTTCAAAATATAGCCACGTGCTACTTATTCTAAAATGGCTAAGGCCTTTGGAACAGAAAGATTCAGAATGGAGCTTTCTCCCCATTTTCTCTAGATGGTCAGAGACAGTGTCAGAAATCTACTATCACCTGGGGAATTCATCTAGGATGACTAGTTTCCCGACATCAGTTCAGTTCAGTCATTCAGTCATGTCTGACTCTTTGCAACCCCATGGACTGCAGCACGCCAGGCTTCCCTGTCCGTCACCAACTCTCGGAGCTTGCTCAAACTCATATCCATTGAGTTGGTGATGTCATCCGACCATGTTTCCCAACGTGCTCCTCAACAAATTAATGGTGACCTTAATAAATCTTTTTGTCTACTTGAGCACAGTGCTAACTCAGATGTAGTTATCACATCCCTTTTCGGGGAGCAGCAAAAGAGACTGGGCTGACACCCTGCCACATTCTCTGTGACCCAAGTTGTTAAGAGTCCGATGTCTTAGACCAACTCAACAACACACAGAGGTACAGAGACATCTTTGGAGCTGAGGGTCAAACTACTGACATCAGAAAATCTCTGTGGGATGGAAAATGATTGAAAGGGTCTGCCATCTTCCCAAATTACCCCTCTTTCCTCCACCACCGGAGAACGTTTTTGTCCCACAGCACATCTATCAAACAATACTCCCAGGAGCGTTTGAAGCCACGCAGTATGAACAGAACAGAGGTAATAGGAGAATAAAATCGCTTTGTGCGTAAAGCTCACAGCTGACTGAGGTGTGGGTCCAAACTGTGAGCCCAGAGTTCTGCGTCCACTTATCATGACAAGCAGTCCACCAAAGGAAGTCCACAGCCCCGCAACCCCAGTCTCGAGGAGCAGCCACTTACTGGAATGCATGGGAGCTCCCAGTGAAGCCCAAATAGCATCTTTAGAGTCATGGTGAATTGGAGGAGAACCCTATGGTCCTTGCCCACCCGCACCCCACGTCCTCTGCCTGCCTTTGTCTGTGGAAAGACTTTAGCCAAAGAGTAAGTTTAGTCAGAGGAGTAAGAACATGCAGAAACAAAGAAAAACTGTCACAGGAGCCCAGATAATAACAATGTAATCATGAGGCATAGCCATGGATCTTTAGTTCCTTCTCAAGGCCATAGGTAATATTCCCAGCCATATCCTGTGAGCTGTTTGGTAGATACTGAAATCCCCACCAGGTGGAGAAGTTAATTACATGATGACCAGACTAGCCACATGATATCAGCTGCCCCAATTCCAAGAACTGGCCTCAAAGAAATGCAGACAAACCGACCCTGGAACTGAAAATTAACTGTACCCAGAACAAGGATGACGCTGGTCAGCCCCCTGATGACCAATTTCAAGCTGACTGTCAGAGCTGACTGCGCTGATTCTGCATATCGCCCCCTCCCTCTGTCTATAAAAACTCTTGCCTCTGATTGTCAGTGAGGTGGAGGGGGCGGGGAAGGAGTTGGCTTTTG
This sequence comes from Muntiacus reevesi, assembly GCF_963930625.1. Taxonomy (NCBI): domain Eukaryota; kingdom Metazoa; phylum Chordata; class Mammalia; order Artiodactyla; family Cervidae; genus Muntiacus; species Muntiacus reevesi. The sequence continues at coordinate 75,140,446 of NC_089259.1, forward strand.
GACAGACATCCAGTCTCCCCGCCCCTCCACTTGACAGCATCTAAAATAGAGCAAGCTTTTCCACCAACCTGGCCTCTTGACTGGCTTTTGAGCAGCGAGCAGCAGCAGGACCCCACTTTCTCTTACAACGTGCTGCCCTCTCCCCCATGATGCTGGCCCATCCCCAGCTTCACCTGAGCTTCTGTAAGTGAACCTGACCTCAGTCTCCCCTTTCGATACAATTGCCTTAACACCCCACCAGCCCTAGCTCTGTGCAGCCTCACTGGTAACAGACAAGAGTTTCATTTCCACCCCATGCACTCTGAGTCTCTATGCAGAAAACCAGCGGACCGTCTGTCGCCAATTTGCTTTTCTATTTAATAGCCTGTTTCCAGAAAGTCATATCCCTGGATATTCACACTTAAAATGATCATAGGCTGATATACCCAGATATAACACCAAGACCATCTTCTAAGATTTGTTTCTTACAAATCTATGGGTTTCTATGGCTTTTCCTGAGCAAATGCTGCAGAATTACGTGTGTGTGTGGCTTTTTTTCAGCAATTTACAGATAAGGTTCATGTTTTGATGCCCAGGCAGTAGGTGATCTCAGAGATACTTGGCATTTATAGCTAGTCACGATGTACTACTGCTACATTCTATTGAAATATTTCTACAAATACACTGTGCATGATAATTAGCTTGATGAGGTTTGGACACTGAACCGTAAAGCAAGCAAGAACATGCTCAGAAAGCAAGAGATGTTAAAAATGTTGCTGCTATTAAAAACGACTGAGACTGGAGGAAATCAGACACAGGAGATGAGCTGAACCCCGAGATCTATGGGCTCCGGGCATGCCCCTCCCCCCTTTAAGATGTACAGTCTGTATCTTAAAGATGAACAACCCTCAGTTTAGAAAGGTAAAGGCCCAAAGACACACAGCTTACTCTTCTATTTTGGTAATAGATGACCTTCCACGTCACTTCTGCTTAGCCTCCAGCCTTCTAACAATGACCTTTTACCCAGAGAGGGGTTATTTGTGAACATGATAAGATAAATAAACCAGGAAATCAGTCCTGAATATTCATTGGAAGGACTGATGCTGAAGCGGAAACTCCAATATTTTGGCCGCCTGATGCAAAGAACTGACTCATTGGAAAAGACCCTGATTCTGGGAAAGATTGAAGACAGGAGGAGAAGGGGATGACAGAGGATGAGATGGTTGGATGGCATCACCGACTCGATGGACACAAGTTTGAGTAAACTCAGGGAGTTGGTGATGGACAGGGAGGCCTGGTGTGCTGCGATTCATGGGGTTGCAGACAGTCAGACATGACTGAGTGACTGTTGGGACTATATTTGGTCCTTTCCCTATAATTATATAATATGATAGGGTAAACTATTTCCTCTGAATGCTGAGAAATCCAAAGGTAAAATAAGCAGACACCTCCTAGACACACCTGACAAAATGGGAAGTGGCCTAAATTCGCAATTTAAGTCTTTTTTTAGTTGTTTGTCAAACATAAGAAGTATGAACAGTCTTCAAAAGGCAGTAGAGCACACCCATTCTTAATCTCAAATATAATTTGTGTTTTTTTCTAAAGCAAAGTGCATTTTCAGAGCCTATAAAAATTTGTAGATGAACGAAACTCAGGTGAATAACATGCATGCCTTTAGGAGCAGTAACTGTCCACGTTCTTTCCATGCTTTTGTGTGTGTGTATGTGTGTGTGTGTGTGTGTGTGAGACAGACAACCCCCAAGAGAAGAAAGTCTCCAAATCCTTATTTTACAGAATATCCTTTCAAAGGACAGAAGACAAACCCTACTAAAAACTGACCTAATAAATTTGGGCATCAGTGATTTACTTTGTGCAAATAACGTTAAATATCAGCTATTTCCTCAATGCTCCCAGTTAAACCATTTTAAAGGAACTCTAAACCAGAAGCAGCAAGAACAAAATGTAAGAAGAAATAGCACTGAAAGGTATTTTCCTGCTAAAAACCACCAAAGCATTTCACAGGGTTAGAAGAGGAGTAGATTCCTTACCCGGAGAAGGCAATGACCCCCCACTCCAGTCCTCTTGCCTGGAAAAATCCCATGGACGGAGGAGCCTGGTAGGCTGCAGTCCATGGGGTCGCTAGGAGTCAGATGCAACTGCGCAACTTCACTTTCACTTTTCACTTTCATGCACTGGAGAAGGAAATGGCAACCCACTCCAGGGTTCTTGCCTGGAGAATCCCAGGGACGGGGGACCCTAGTGGGCTGCCGTCTATGGGGTCGCACAGAGTCGGACACGACTGAAGTGACTTAGCAGCAGCAGCAGCAGATTCCTTACCATTCTGGTTGGCTGCTGAGTCCAGGCCTGACAAAGTACTTGGGGAATTCTAACAAGCAATGCTATGAACATGCTCTTTGTCGACTATTGTTTCCTCGATGCTGAAACTGGGGGAAACTCTGTGCTGATTTGTTGTAAGCATCATGGAAAACCTTGAGGAGCAGAAAAGCCCTGTTTTGCCATTGACATCATCATCCTTAATGATCAATTAAGATCACATGGAACTCTGCTGGGCCACTGAATCTTAAAACAATTCAGACAAGCCAGTGAGGGATGGAATCTTCCATGCAACACAAATGCTGCTCATAATTAATTTGTACACATGGTAATGACAGACTTTCATGTGCATTTTTCATGGTATCCTTCTAATCCTAGTGCAAGTCAGACAGGCATTTTTTACCCCATATCACTGATGGGGTAGCTGCTACTTGGAGAGTCACATAGTAGCAGAGAAGTAACTTATATCCAGGTCTCCTCATATTTCCCCAGCCCCCACCTACTGCTCCTCCCAGGAAACCCACTCAGGGCAATCTCAGAGAGAGCAACCATTCTCCCTGCACTGTCCTCAGGGACTGGGGACATAGGCCAGCTCCCAAGCCTGCAAGTCCTCATCCTAGTGCACTGACGAAGGAGAGGAAAAGGACCACCACAAAAGATCCAAACCACACGGGAGCCACCGTGAAGTCTGCCTAGCAAAATGTTATTTCTCCAAGAAGTCAGCTTTTCAAAGATGGCATTGAAGGTCTATTTGCCATCCTTAAAAATCTGATGAAAGTTGCCAAGTAGGAGATGGAAAAATAAGAAGAGATTAAAAAGAAGAATAGTTAACGATCCCTGATTGAACTCTCTGACAATCACCCAAGCAAGAAAAGGAATACCAGTGGTATTGCATGGGTTCATGGCTCAAGAACTGCAAAAAACTCTGCTCTGGAAGAAAATGAAAACTCTAGATGCAGAGACACATCCACTTTCTCACAGGGTAAAATTGCTACAGAATTCTAGATCACAAGTCTTTCAGAGCAGAAGGAATAGGCTTACCTTGAAATGGACTTGAGCATTTTTACTTATTTCAGGAGATGAAGATGCTGGTACTCAGATACACTGTGAGGTCATTACAAGGATGTCCCTATTGAATCCATGCTCTTTGTCTAAAAGTCCAAAGAGCCTCAGGGTATGAGTAAAAGCATTTTCTCCTTCCAGACTTGATTTGCTTCTTTTAACAACAATAACAAAAAAGTCAGTGTTCTGAGGTATGGCCACTCCCCTCAAAGTGTGGTCCTCATATAGGCAGCATCGGCACCACCTAGAAACTTGCTAGAAATGCAAATGAGTAAGAGGAAAGTCACAGAAGGAAGTTGCTCCTTCTATCTTCCATGGAGGAGCCTCAGACTCCAACTCAGACCTGCTCACAGAGTCTGCATTTTAACAAGGTGTCCAGGGGTTCTATGTGTACTTTAAGTCGGAGAAGCACTGTTTAGAATCCTTGACCTGAGCAGGCAATAAACAATAAATGCTGGAGAGGATGTGGAGTAAGGGAAGGCTTTTACAGCTTCCCTGGTGGCTCAGTGGTAAAGAAACTGCCTACAATGCAGGAGACCCAGGTTTGATCCCTGGGTCAGGAAGATCCCCTGGAGAAGGAAATTCTCCTGTTGTTGGAATTGTAAATTGATATAGCCACTATGGAGAACAGTATGGAGGTTCCTTAAAAACTAAAACTAGAACTATCTTATGAGCCAGCAATTCCGCTCCTGGGCATATACCCAGAGAAAACTATAATTCACAAAGATGCATGCACCCCAATGTTCATTGCAGCACTATTTAAAATAGCCAAGCCATGGAAGAATCCTAAATGTCCATAAACAGAGGAATGGATAAAGACATAGTACCTAGATACAATGGACTATTACTCGGCCATAAAAAGGAAAAACATTCTACCATTTGCAGAAACATGGCTGGACTGTCATATAGTGAAGTCAAAAAAAGAAAAACAAATATACAAATGTATATTAACGCATATATTTGAAATCTAGAAAAATGGTATGAGTGAGTGAAAGTCGCTCAGTCATGTCCGACTTTTTGTGACCCCATATACAGTCCACGGGATTGTAAAGAGTCAGACACGACTAAAGCAAGTGAGCACACATCGACTATACCATCCATGGAACTCTCCAGGCCAGAATCCTGGAGTGGACAGCCTTTCCCTTCTCCAGGGGATCTTCCCAAACCAGGGATCGAACCCAGGTCTCCCGCATTGCCATTGGAGAAGGAAATGGCAACCCACTCCAGTCTTCTTGCCTGGAGAATCCCAGGGACAGGGGAGCATGGTGGGCTGCCGTCTATGGGGTCGCACAGAGTCGGACACGACCGAAGTGACTTAGCAGCAGCAGCAGCAGCAGCAGCTCCCGCATTGCAGGCTGATTCTTTACCAGCTGAGCCACAGGGGAAGCCCAGAAAAATGGTATATATGATCTTACACCAATATAGAGAACATATGTATGGATACTGTAATTGGGAAGGGTTAATTTTGAATTTATGCTGGATCTGCTTCCGTGACTTGAACTCTCATCCTGCCACTTATTTTGTTACTGTAGGCACCCACAGTGGCCTGCCTCGGGGGAGATAACCTGAGCTGCCCACCTGTGATGGAGTGTAAGGAAGTGAAATTTACACATTCCCCTGCCTAAGGCCTGCCACTCTAGGGGACATGTGCGAGGACTGAATAGTCTTTTTACTTTGTTTCCTCCCCTCCCCCCATCTCTGCTCTCATTCAACAAAGAACCTGGCAACCAGGCCCCAATAAGAAGGTTATTTTGAGGCGCTAGCCTGCCATATTCTTGATCAGCAGGCTCCCGAATAAAGTCCCTTGCACACTTCATCTTAGATTCATTGACTTATTGTGCCAGGAGTAGAACAAGCCTGGACTCTGTGAAGGCAAAAATAGCAAGGGGGAAAGAGAGGGGGGATGAATTGGGAGCTTGGGATGGACATCTATATACTACTGATACTATGTATAAAATACAAAACTAATAGGAACCTACTTGATGGCACAGGGAACTCTACTCAATGCTCTGTGATGACCTGAATAGGAAGGAAATCCAAAAAAGAGGAGAGAAGTGTAAACATATAGCTGATTCACTGCACTCTACAGCAGAAATACACTGTAAAGCAATTACACTCCAACAAAAAAAACGGGAGAGAGAAAGGGTAAATGGTCCACAGCCAGAGCAGAAGAGCCTTCTTCTGCCACTGAAGTCACAAGCCCTGGATCAGTGTCCTATTTACAAATGAGAAGGGATCTTTAGTGATTACATCAAGAGTAGAACACATTTCCAGAATTCAAATTAGGTTACAGCAAGGATCGGATCCAAAACCTAAGTGAAGAGTGTGTGGCGAGACACAACTCATGCAAAGAAAAGTATCGATTTTTTTTTTTTTTTAATGTAAGGAGATTCTGTTTCACCAAACTGTTGCTGTGCTATTTTGATTAAAAGGACATTTGCTGAAGAACTTAGAAAAATGAAGCTGGTTGACTCATTTCAAAATGTCAGTAAACTAATGATTGTGTCCTGAAGGCAGTGTATTACGATCTGCTGCTGGAGGTTAGAACTCTACATTTTAACTGAAAAAGAAGTATTTTGCCATTGTTTCAAGCAAAGTCTTTGCATTTTTGTTTTGGTTTTTTTTTTTTTTTCCAAGAGAAAAGGAGAAAATTGCTGCCAGTATTAAGTAGGTCTAGAGGAATAATTAGGTATTTTCCCCTGATCATTTAATTGACCTTGGTTGACCTCTATTGGAGCCAATTAAATTTTTTTTCATAAGGAACCACTGACCTATTTTATTCCATTTTCATGTCTCTCAATATTTGACAAGATTCTGAAAAAATATATAGTTTCATTGTAACTGTTTTTGAATCCCTAATTGCTAGAAATTCTAAAACATCTCCAGGTATTTTTATCACTGATCATCAGTAGCTTTGATGCAGAGCTTTTATGTATGATTGGAGAGTAGATTTCTAAAAGTGTGAAATAATACAATGTTAAATATAGCTAACTGGGACATGAAGCCTATTCCATTTATTTTGTTTTTTCAACAGGGCTTGACTGACACACTGCGTCTTGCAATACATTCAGTCATCCAGAACCAGTAGTCTTTTAAGTGGAAGAAATTAAACGAGAACTGTCTGTCATTTTGTAAACCCAATTTTCATAGCATTTCAGTGCACTCAGCCAAAAGACTTAGGTAGTCAGAATATCACAGATACTGGATTCAATACAGAAGGTATTTAATTTTAAATGGTAATGTCATCATCTATTAATCATTTTAAGTATCTGTATATACTGCCACATACTACAGTCAATGGTTTGCATCTTCAGTAAACACTTATTGAAGACAGTGATAGATTCCAGACAGTCATAAACACATTGATTACAGGGTCTCCATTTGTAGCATTTTATATTCAAATAGATCAATAGATTTGACACTGGATCACAGGATTACTACAGAGAAAGCAGCTCCAAAATGGTTGAGATTCAAAAATTTTTCCCAGAGAAATAGGATTTACTTTATTAAAAAATACTTAATTTGAATATGTCTATATTCAGTAAGCCAACTTAATGCTGAGTGATTCATGCCAAGATACACAAACCCATTTGCTTAAAGGATCCAAAGTTAAATCAATCTTAATAACTGAAGAAGCTTTAGGCCAGAGAACATGATACAAGGTAAACAGTTGTATGCAAACATATCCATCTGGGTTTATAGTAGCTTCCACTATTTCCCACAGGACTGATGTAAGAGAAAACATGTTTACATGCTTTTTTTAAAACATAGGGACAATATTTATTGGGCTTTCCTGATAACTCAGTTGGTAAAGAATCCGCCTGCAATCCAGGAGACCCCGGTTCGATTCCTGGGTCGGGAAGATCTGCTGGAGAAGGGATTGGCTACCCACTCCAATATTCTTGGCCTTCCCTTGTGGCTCAGCTGGTAAAGAATCCTCCTGCAATGTGGGAGACCTGGGTTCAATCCCTGGGTTAGGAAGATCCCCTATAGAAGGGAAAGGCTACCCACTCCAGCAATTCTGGCCTGGAAAATTCCAGCGACTGTATAGTCCATGGGGTCACAAAGAGTCGGACACGACTGAGTGACTTTCACTTTCACTTCACTTTCAGGGACAATATTTATGACACTGAGTTAATAAATAGTTATCTATATATTCATTTCATTTTTATTTATGCTAAAAGATCACATTTCATTAAAATCAAGACTAGTGAGTAAGGAAAATGAATCAGGTGGCCCACACCTGTACTGATGATAATCTGAAAAGTTCATAGAAACATTTTAAGAAATTCACCTATAGTGTGGACTATTGCAGAATATAAACAACATACATTTATGTCCTGAAGATTTTCTCTCTTAAATAGGCTCTAGCACACCTTGTAACACATCATTTGGAAACTTTAGCAGGTTTTCTCCACTTGTGAACTTCAATTTGATGAGTACTCGTATTTTATGTAAGAGACAGAGTTTAGGAACAACTTTCATAATGAAACAGAGGTGGGTACAGAAATTCAGCAAACTGCCCTATATGCTGACCGCTTTGGGATCTGAGTTCCATGATACCGTTGCCAAATTGGCATGGAACGTGAGTGGTAGAATATTTAAAGCTCAGGTCAGAACTGATAAAAATGTATTGAAGTAAAATGTGAAAGATTTATACGTTTTGAAGACAAACCCATCACAAGCAAGGAAATCGAAACTGTAATCAGAAATCTTCCAGGAAACAAAAGCCCAGGACCAGATGGCTTCACAGATGAATTCTACCAAAAATTTAGAGAAGAGCTAACACCTATCTTACTCAAACTCTTCCAGAAAATTGCAGATGAAGGTAAACTTCCAAACTCATTCTATGAGGCCACCATCACCCTAATTCCAAAACCAGACAAAGATGCCACAAAAAAAGAAAACTACAGGCCAATATCACTGATGAACATAGATGCAAAAATCCTTAACAAAATTCTAGCAAACAGAATCCAACAACATATTAAAAAAATCATACACCATGACCAAGTGGGCTTTATCCCAGGAATGCAAGGATTCTTTAATATCCACAAATTAATCAATGTAATACACCACATTAACAAATTGAAAGATAAAAACCATACGATTATCTCAATAGATGCAGAAAAGGCCTTTGACAAAATTCAACATCCTTTTATGATTAAAACTCTCCAGAAAGCAGGAATAGAAGGAACATACCTCAACAAAAGCTATATATGACAAACCCACAGCAAGCATTACCTTCAATGGTGAAAAATTGAAAGCATTTCCTCTGAAATCAGGAACAAGACAAGGGTGCCCACTCTCACCACTACTATTCAACATAGTTTTGGAAGTTTTGGCCACAGCAATCAGAACAGAAAAAAAAGTAAAAGGAATCCAGACAGGAAAAGAAGAAGTGAAACGCTCACTGTTTGCAGATGACATGATCCTCTACATAGAAAACCCTAAAGACTCTTCCAGAAAATTACTAGAGCTAATCAACAAATATAGTAAAGTTACAGGATATAAAATTAACACACAGCAATCCCTTGCATTCCTATATACTAACAATGAGAAAACAGAAAGAGAAATTAAGGAAACAATACCATTCACCATTGCAACAAAAAGAATAAAATACTTAGGAGTATATCTACCTAAAGAAACGAAAGACCTATACATAGAAAACTATAAAACACTGATGAAAGAAATCAAAGAGGACACAAATAGATGGAGAAATATACTGTGTTCATGGACTGGAAGAATCAGTATTGTCAAAATGACTATACTACCCAAAGCAATCTGTAGATTCAATGAAATCCCTATCAAGCTACCAACGGTATTTTTCACAGAACTAGAACAAATAATTTCACAATATGTATGGAAATACAAAAAACCTCAAATAGCCAAAGTAATCTTGAGAAAGAAGAATGGAACTGGAGGAATCAACCTGCCTGACTTCAGGCTCTACTACAAAGCCACAGTCATCAAGACAGTATGGTACTGGCACAAAGACAGGAATATAGACCAATGGAACAGAATAGAAAGCCCAGAGATAAATCCACGAACCTATGGACACCTTATCTTTGACAAAGGAAGCAAGAATATACAACGGAAAAAAGACAACCTCTTTCACAAGTGGTGCTGGGAAAACTGGTCAACCACTTGTAAAAGAATGAAACTAGAACACTTTCTAACACCATACACAAAAATAAACTCAAAATGGATTAAAGATCTAAATGTAAGACCAGAAACTATAAAACTCCTAGAGAAGAACATAGGCAAAACACTCTCTGACATAAATCACTGCAGCATCCTCTATGACCCACCTCCCAGAATATTGGAAATAAAAGCAAAAATAAACAAATGGGACCTAATTAAACTTAAAAGCTTTTGCGCAATAAAGGAAACTATAAGTAAGGTGAAAAGACAGCCCTCAGATTGGGAGAAAATAATAGCAAATGAAGCAACAGACAAAGGATTAATCTCAAAAATATACAAGCAGCTCCTGCAGCTCAATTCCGGAAAACTAAATGACCCAATCAAAAAATGGACCAAAGAACTAAACAGACATTTCTCCAAAAAGACATACAGATGGCCAACAAACACATGAAAAGATGATCAACATCACTCATTATCAGAGAAATGCAAATCAAAACCACAATGAGGTACCATTACATGCCAGTCAGGATGGCTGCTATCCAAAAGTCTACAAGCAATAAATGCTGGAGAGGGTGTGGAGAAAAGGGAACCCTCTTACACTGTTGGTGGGAATGCAAACTAGTACAGCCACTATGGAGAACAGTGTGGAGATTTCTTAAAAAATGGAAATAGAACTGCCATATGACCCAGCAATCCCACTTCTGGGCATACACACCGAGGAAACCAGATCTGAAAGAGACACGTGTACCCCAATGTGCATCGCAGCACTATTTATAATAGCCAGGACATGGAAGCAACCTAGATGCCCATCAGCAGACGAATGGATAAGGAAGCTGTGGTACATATACACCATGGAATATTACTCAGCCATTAAAAAGAATTCATTTGAATCAGTTCTAATGAGATGGATGAAACTGGAGCCCATCATACAGAGTGAAGTAAGCCAGAAAGATAAAGACCAATACAGTATACTAACGCATATATATGGAATTTAGAAAGATGGTAACAATAGCCCTATATGCAAAACAGAAAAAGAGACAGAAGTACAGAACAGCCTTTTGAACTCTGTGGGAGAAGGTGAGGGTGGGATGTTTCGAGAGAACAGCATCGAAACATGTATATTATCTAGGGTGAAACAGATCACCAGTCCAGGTTGGATGCATGAGACAAGTGCTCAGGCCTGGTGCACTGGGAAGACCCAGAGGAATTGGGTGGAGAGGAGGTGGGAGGGGGGATCCGGATGGGGAATACATGTAAATCCATGGCTGATTCATGTCAATGTATGACAAAACCCACTACAATATTGTAAGTAATTAGCCTCCAACTAATAAAAATAAATGGAAAAACAAACAAACAAACAAAATGTATTGAAGTGGCAGGCCTGGACTCTAAGGAAAGACATCTGGAAAGTTTATCTTGTTTTGATTTGCCCAATCTTGACACTCTTTTATAGTGTGTAAAATTCAACTCAATTCAATACATATTTTCAGCACTTCGAGTTGTTCAAAGATGAGGAAAATAAAGCAGCTAGCCACCAAGGAAGAGAGTAAAAATAGTTAGCTACATTTGAGCATTTACGATGCCCTAGACACCTCCGAGCACTTGTTATGATTTAATGCATAAAGGGCAATATAACTGTTAATGTACATTTGTGAATAGTTGATGCAAGAAAGAGAAGTAGTTATATCTTAATGCAGAGCTTATCACAGTAGCTGGCATTTAGACTTTAAAGATGGAGCTTAATTTCAGAAGTAGAAGAAGAAAAAGATGGCATTTCAGGAAGATGGAGCTTCCTAAGGCAAGGCCCATATGCCTCAGCGATTATAAGACATGATCAGAAAACAGTCTTACAGTTTGCATCACAGGCCTGCGGGGCAAGGGGGAAATGTTTGCCTTTCTTAGAACTGAAGACAGAGTTCCCTTGTGCAGTTTATCAGAAAGACATCTAATCTCATTTGGGAATTCCGTACATATAAAATATTCTTAATGATTTTAATGGAGTATATAAATATATTTTTAAAAGCATTTATTCAGGACATTTATAAATTATTTAGACTAAATAATGGCATTAAATTGAATTACATTAAATAGTAATTATTAAATATTCATTAAATATGAATTACATAGCATATGTGATGTTTTTCATCTCTGAAAATGATCATATTTTTGTGCTCTAGATTGATTTTTAAATTTCATCTATTGCATCAAATTGGGATAAGTCAGTACAGTAGTTTTCTTTATTTTCTTTCCACATCATAAATTTGTGTTACACACGTAACTTTTTTATTTGTAAACCATCCCAATTTTTCTACTTGATATAACAGGTGATATGGGACTGGATCTGGAAGATACAGAGCCATGTAGTAGTAGACAGTGGCAAAGAATTAGAAATATTTGCTGGACTGGAAATATTTGCTAAGAAGAGATCAATGTTCAAAAAGTGAAACCTAGTCTCAAATTGGATATCTCTTAACAATGCTAAGAAATTTTATCAGGTATTTGTAGAGACAGACTCTATGTTTTCACTTACCCCATCATTAGGTATTTATTTAAACTAGTATGTATATATAGGTGAAAATGTATAGGTGAATAGGGTGTGTGTGTGTGTGTGTGTGTGTGTGTAAGTTTACATGTATACATGGAAATTTGCACATTTACTTGTATAGCTCTTGTTCACAGATGTGGGGTCTTCCATTCTTAGAGGGACAATTTCATTTTTCCTATAATCTGCCTGATTTGACAAGAAACAAATGGGACCAGTTTTCAAGTATTATCCAGGACTGCTTTCCTGGTTCAACTGCAGAGGAGAGTGGTTGCACTGTGACCATATGACCTCCAGCTGAATTGACCGACCCCTGACCTAGGCACCCACGGACCCCTCAATGTCCGCCACTGAGCCTTGTCACTCTGAGCCTCAGCTTGTCCCCACTGTGGCCATGGTGTCCTGGTGAGGAAACCGTGCTGGTCTCTGCCTTCCTCCCTTCACTGCCGGCTCAGTTCCCCTTCACCCAGGTTTGGATTCACTGCAACTGCTTCTGTGTTTTTGCTACACCCATCCCCCTTCTTCCCTTGTTAAAAGAATAATTTACCTTTCCTGAAATACCATTACCTGACGTTGTTTCATTGCTAAGTCGTGTCTGACTCTTTTGCTACCCCATAGACTGTAACCCGCCAGGCTTCTCTGCCCATGGGATTCTCCAGGCAAGAGTACTGCAGTGGGTTGCCATTTCCTCCTCCAGGGGATCTTTCTGACCCAGGGATTGAACCCACGTCTCCTGCATTGCAGGAGACTCTTTTACCACTGAGCAACCAGGGAAGTGAATCGTTATCTGATTCTCCCCTTAAAAACTGATGAAGTTTCCTTTAGCCTCAAAAAAAATTTTAGAATCTTTATCCCAACATAGAAGACTTGACAAACGAGCGAATCAGACTTTGGTTCATAAACTCCTCTCACAGGCAGCCCTCTGGCCTTCCACCCATTTATTTCTCTTGTCTTCCAAGCCCTACCCACCCTTGCTGTCCACTGCCCAGTGAGTCCCCGCACTTAAGCAGGCCTTTCATGAGCTTCTGACTCTCCTGCAATGTCTGTTTTCTCCATGTGCCTCAGTTACTACCAGGTCTTGACATGTTAGAACCGGACACACACATTCATTTCTAGAGCTGGGTTTGGGGTTCCGAGTCTCTGTCTTCTCTGGATTTAAACCCATCACAGCAGCAACCGTGCCTCACGTCCTTTGACACCTCAAAACTTAGCACAGTGCTTTGGGCAGACGTAAATGTAAAATGTGGGCTTGCCAGGTGGCACTGGTGGTAAAGACCCACCCCGCCAACAGGAGATGCAGGAGATGCGGGTTCAGTCCCTGGACTGGGGAGATCCCCTGGAGGAGGGCATGGCAACCCACTCCAGTATTCTTGCTTGGAGAACCCCATGGACAGAGGAGCCTGGCGGGCTACGGTCCACAGGGTCGCAAAGAGTCAGACACGACTGAAGCGACTCAGTACACACGCAGATGTAAAATGTACTCTTGTGCTGAATAATAACAACAATAATAGCAATTACTGAATGCTTATTATAGACCAAGACTGTGTCATGTCTAAAGGAGTTCATTAACCTAACAGAAAATAATTAAAATAAAACAGAGACTGACAAAAATTCTCCAGAAGCTTACACTCAGTTTATTTAGAACATAAGAAAGTGAGCATGAAAGTCACTCAGTCGTGTCCAACTCTTTACGAGCCAGTGGACTATACAGTCCATGGAATTCTCCAGGCCAGAATACTGGAGAGGGTAGCCTTTCTTTCTCCCAACCCAGGGATTGAACCCAAGTCTCCTGCATTGCAAGTGGATATTTTACCAGCTGAGCCACAAGGGAAACCCAAGAATACTGGAGTGGGTAATGTATCCCTTCTCCAGAGGATCTTCCCGACCTAGGAATCAAACTGGGGTCTCCTGCATTGTAGGTGGATTATTTACCAACTGAGCTATCAGGGAAACCCTTTAGAACATAAAAACAACCACAAGTTATAACGAAACCAGTTGAAGAAATGTATCATCAACCACAAAATGCTTAGGGCTTTATGTGTTGAGTAAAAAGAATGAGTGATCAGGGGGTGAGATACATTTAGTTAGCAAAGATTTTGGTGGAGGAAGTGAAATGGGTGATGATTGTGGATTTGGGAGAAATGAAGTGGAGGAAAGTATTCTTAGTGGAAATGGAGGGGAGTGGGGACTCTAATAAATCCTAAAACCACAAGGGATTTTTCAATTGCTAATTGGATTAGTCAGGGCGCCCTTCCCCAATAATCTCTACTCTACATACACCAAAACTCCTAAAATGCCAATATATTAAACAGATAAAGTTCTTAACCATGGTCTAAACTTGGATCCAGTCTTAGGGATGCTTCTATAGATCTTATTTTCAGGATACTTATAAATTCTCTGGTGGGAATATAACATATTAGAATATAATATAACATATTAGAACACATAGAATATAGTCTATATTAGAATAGAATATTAGAACTTATATATATATATATATATATATATATATATATATATATAAGTTCTTCATTCTTGGTCATTTTTTAGATACTTTTTTAGATATACTGAAGATCTTTTAGATCTATTGAGGACTCTTGAGAGTCCTTTGGACAGCAAGGAGATCCAACCAGTCCATCCTAAAGAAAATCAGTCCTGAATATTCATTGAAAGGACTGATGCTGAAGCTGAAACTCCAATACTTTGGGCAGCCAATACAAAGAAATGACTCATTGGAAAAGACCCTGAGGCTGGGAAAGATTGAAGGTGGGAGGAGAAGGGGACGACAGAGGATGAGATGGTTGGATGGCATCACCGACTCAATGGACATGAGTTTGAGTAAACTCTGGGAGTTGGTGAGGAACAGGGAGGCCTGGCATGCTGCAGCCTGTGGGGTCACAAAGAGTTGGACACGACTGAGCGACTGAGCTGAACTGAACTGAGGATCTTTTAAATTTAATTCAAAACTAATTCTAAGCATGTCTGCACTGAACACATTAAAACACAAATCAATAATTCTTCAGTGTGGTCTAAAATTGCTTGGATTGAGTTAAGGCTGAAATTGTGAAAAAGCCCCACATAATCTTGATGCAAATAGAGGATCTTCACTTGCTGTGTCACCCTTGAACAAATGTCACAGGAGCAGGTTGGAGGCGTAGCCTTCAGACTGGAACTCTTGCTTTATTTCAAGCTACACAACCAAGGCAGAGACTCCAATAAACTTGTTTTAGAAGCATTGTCTTATGGCAGACTTTTAAAATATGACGGCAGTTATCTTTGAAAATCTTTATTACATATGTGATTTCTTTCTAACAAAACTCCTTCCTCCTCCTACTTGCTCTCTTCTGCCTTTCTGGCTTTTAACCACTGAATATCTTTGCTGCTGTTTTGTTTAGTCCCTTTGTTGTTTAGTCGCTAAGCCTTGTCTGACCCTTTTGTGACCCCATGGACTGTAGCCCGCCAACCAGGCTCCTCTGTCCACAGGATTCTCCAGGCAAGAATACTGGAGCGGGTCGCTATTTTCTTCTCCAGGGGATCCTCCCAATCCAGAGACTGAATCTTCCCCTCCTGCACTGGCAGGAGAATAACTCCAAATTTTCTAGCAGAAATTCTTCTTTGTACAGCAGTAAGTGCTTTTCTGCCTTGTTCTACTAATAGCATTTCAGTTTCTGCTTTTATCATTTATCTGGGTAATCAATTCCTACCCCTCTTCGTTCCTGTTTAGTATCAAACAAATGAGTAACATCTTTCTTCCAGATTGTGTTATAAACTGAACCAAAGCAGAGGTATGGTTGTTCCCACAATTTACGCCTGGGAAGCATAGAGAATTCTAGGTGTAGTTAACCCATATAATGATTGCTATTAAATACAGTATATTTAAAACCCCATACTTTAATAGAATATGGAAGCATTTTGAAAGAAATTGTGTTTTATTCAATTGTAAAGATCTTAGATTTTTTTCAATGTGTTAATACTTTTTCAAGATGTGCTAAGCTGCTTCAGTTGAGTCCGGCTCTTTGCAACCCTATGGACTGTAGACCGCCAGGCTCCTCTGTCCATGGGGTTCTCCAGGCAAGAGTACTGGAGTGGGTTGCTGTGCCCTCCTCCAGGGGATCTTTCCTACCCAGGGATTGAACCCGTGTCTCTTGCATCTCCTGTATTGGCAGGCAGATTCTTTACCACTAGCACCACCTGGGAAGCCCTTTTCAAGACACTGATAGTAAATTTTCTCTCTCTGTTTTCCACCAATGGCTGGGCATTTTCTCCAAATATTTGGATTTCAGAAAGATGATAATGCATTTTAGGAATTTATGTTCATATTCATGAAAAAAGTTTTCAAATGAAATCCAAATAACTTTAGATTCTGTGTTTTTTAACTAGAATGAACTTGGTATAGTAAAAGCAGTACAGGTTTCCAAGTTTCAAATTTTGTTTTTTACTTACACAAAAGACCGTCAACCTCTCCAAAGCTCTCTTTCAAGTACCTGCCTAATTTGAGGGTGACCATTTCCTATTTCATAGGTCACCTTGGGCATATGAAATGGCACACATATGTAATATACTTGGCACGGGATAAAGGTGAGTCCCCCTCCCTATCATTAGACAGACAATCACAGTCTGATTGACTCTTAGTAATTTTGTATCTTATTATCTCACGTGTCAAGCAAGAACTAAAAATTTCTTTAGAAACATTCCCTACACTTTAAAAGATTAAGTTTGTATGTTCTCTAATTCTCACGTTATCCTCAGTTCTGTAGTTTAGGCAATACAGTTAGTCCATTGCACAAACAAAATCTAATATGAGGTATATCCAATTTGTGAAAAGAATCACTGCCCTTTATTGAGCACTTATTGTGAATTAATATTGTTCTAGTACTTTATAGGCTTCCCTGGTGGCTTAGATTTTAAAGAATCTGCCTGCGATGCAGGAGACCCAGGTTCAATCCGTATGTCGGGAAGATTCCCTGGAGATGGAAGTGGCAACTCACTCCAGTATCCTTGCCCAGAGAATCCCTTCAATAGAGGAGCCCTTAGAGTCTAATTTAATCCTCCACAGCCCTGGGGAAGCTGTTACTATTATTATTCCCATTTTAGAGATGAGGAGACTGAGACACAGCAGGTGACTCACAGTGACTGACCCAGACAGTAGGTAAAGAGGCCAGATTTCAAGCCAAGTGGTCAGGTTCCTGAGTCCAGACTAGGAGATGTGAATCTAGGTGATGGGGGCAGGAACTGTGGGTCTCCCTTCTCACTCCTGCCACCCACTAGTCCCACCAGATCAGTGTTTAAAACCTGGAAGCCAGCTTGGAGTCATATCTAATGAGTGGAATTCCTATACATCACCTGGAGGCTTTCTACTGATTCCTTTTTCAGAAGATTATTAGGTCATTTGAAAAGTATATTTACTCTATGTCAAAGTCTAGGTCTTGAAATAAACATTCATTCATTTATTCATTCAATCAGGATGTGGTCCCCTCTGTTCTAGGCAGGTGGAATAAAGAAAGAAGTTGCTCAAATTATCTTGGGGAATGATATGATTAAATAGGCATGGTTCTGGGTTATTTTAAAAGCAACCCTGAAAATAAAAGTAATGGATTAATTTGCTAAGTTATTTTATTTTAAAACCCATGCAGTCAGCACTTTGTACTATCTACATGTTACACTTTAATTTCTGATCCTCATAAAAACGTACCAGGTAAGTAGATGTATTCCTCTTTCAGATGAGAAAACAGATTTATCTAACGAGCAATTTGGGCATAGTCCTCTCTCTGAGGTCTTCCACATTCAAGTCTGGAATTCCAGAGACTTGGGACAAAGGTTCTAGAAGATGTAGTTCTCACAGGCTTACAAAAGTAGATCACAATTTTACAGAAAGATCAGACATTTAGCTATACCTTCACTGACACCTATTTAGAGCAGGATGTGACATTCTATGGGCTTCCCCAGTGGGTCAGCAGTGAAGAAGATGCCTGCAATGCAGGAG
Source organism: Muntiacus reevesi (assembly GCF_963930625.1). Taxonomy (NCBI): domain Eukaryota; kingdom Metazoa; phylum Chordata; class Mammalia; order Artiodactyla; family Cervidae; genus Muntiacus; species Muntiacus reevesi. The sequence goes on from NC_089259.1 coordinate 75,158,487, forward strand.
ATGCCGGTTCGATCCCTGGGTTGGGAAGATCTCCTGGAGGAGGGCATGGCAACCCAGTCCAGTATTCTTGCCTGGAGAATCCCCATGGACAGAGGAGCCTGGTGGGCAATAGTCCATGGAGTCAAAAAGAATCAGACACTACTGAAGCGACTTGAGCATGCACACACTTGACATTCTATGGCATAGAATTATTTTGATTGCACTTTCATGCACAAGTTCAATTAACAGCATGAACAGATCCAAAAACAAATATTTTTCATTTACTAGTTCCAAGAATCCAAGTCACATTTACAAGCCATGGCTCTGCACTGAGTGCTGGACAATATATTGAAAAATTGGAGTTGCTGGTATAATGGGAATGGAAGTTGGATGCTTCTGTCTGGTCTGTGTACCGTGTTCACTAGGAACCTAGACCAGGGTTTCTGTTCATCCCTCTCTCCTCACTCGCCCCTCTGTGGCACGGGCGCACGCTTCAGGGGTCGGGCACTGGCAGCTTTGTCCTAGAAGGGGCGGAGAAGAACATGAACCTTCCTCAAGTCACAAAGACCCCTGGAGATCATTTACTGTCCAACATGTTAAGCAACTGCTAAGTTGCTTCAGTCGTATATGACTGCTTGCGACCCCACGGACTGTAGCCCACCAGGCTCCTCTGTCCATGGGATTCCCAGGCAAGAATACTGGAGAGGGTTGCCGTTTTCTTCTCCAGGGGATCTTTCCGACCCAGGAATCGAACCCGCATCTCTTGTGTCTCCTGAATTGGCAAGTGGGTCAATCACCTATACCCCAATCAATTTTTTCATAAAACAAAAATAAATTAGGGAATGTGTTCCCCAGGGCATAATGTCAGCACTTTCCAAGCTATTCAGGCATTGATGGTTTAAGGGAATCAGATTCCAAATGCTCAGCCTCCATGGGAACTCTTTTCTAAAATTCTTCTGCCTCAGATGACACCTGTCTGGGAGGTCTCATGCCCACGCTAATGTGCTTGTCCACCACCCTCTCCCACAGATGGGCTTCACCCACTTCATGAAGAAAAAACATACCTATCAGAGACCTGGAACGTTACTGTGATGCGTTGCCTAGTGATGGAAAATCTGCTCATGGGACAATCCAAAACACTGGTGTTGGCAAAGTCTCCTTTTGCTCCACTATCCCTTCACCAGTATCCTCCCCCCATCCTTCTCAGGAAGATATGAATACCTAACAAATTTTTTTCTATTTACCAGAAAATTCTCTCTGCCAGTAAGCACCTTTAAAAAAAAAAAAAAAAGGCCCTATTTTGATTCATTGTTTGCTACTAATAATGACAAATCAGTACAGAAAAAATGTTAATCCTCAGAGCCTTATTTCCCAAGAACATTTTTAAAATTCAGTTTTCATTTGTAATCATATTTTGTTGCAGCAATGATAGTGTGGAGTATTCAGGTGGAAACGTTTGCTTATCTTAATTAATACATCCTTATATTTTACCCTGAACATATTCTTAAATGTATAAATTGTACATACTCAAATACTTCCATAAGATTGGAGAGGATGTCTTTGAATTCAGGCTGAGAATGTAATGAAACCACTTTTACTTTATCTAGTGGGTTCAGAACACAGCTAATACAGTGTGAATATCATCAAGCTCCTAATCTTCTTGAGTTTAAAGGCATTGAAACATCAAATTCTTGATGTCTAATATAAACAGAATTATCTAGCTTATCTTAGGGGGTCTAATAAAACTGGTTTTTGCCAAGGGAATCTTTTTTGGCCTTCAAAAGGTAAGTTTCAATCAAATACAATCAAATATAAATTGACCAAAATAAAGTGAGAAGCCATTAATGACTGAAATATTGTTTGTAACTGCAACCAATCCTCAGGCTATATAGTCATGAGTTCTATTCTCCTGGGGTGTTTTTGCTTTTAAAAGCAACCGATTAAAAAGCAACTTAATTTATTCACAAGCTCACCCAAGCAAAATGTCATCCAACACACTGATGACTTCTACATAATTCGGAATCTTCTAGTTTCCCAGTTGCATGTCAGGCTGTTATTTTTATATCCAATCCACATATTGGTAGCAGGACTTCTGGTCTTAGTTGGCATTCTCTCCTCTTCCCATTATAGCTCTTCCAACTTCCTTCTCTTGAAACTCTTATCACATCCCGACCCTGCCCTAACCCTCAGGCCTCCAGCTTGTACCTTAACTCTTCATCCCACACTTTCCTGACAACAACCCCCTAAATCTCATTTGCCTACAAGCACTTTTTCCTGTGTTACGGATACGATGATAACAGGAGTATCTCACTGTATTTAGTGAGTCTGTCCACACGTCCACTGGGAAAAGTCCTCTTTTCCTCTTAAGAGACATCCCTACAAGATTTCTAGTTTTCACCTTACTGCTAAACTCATAGAGTCTTGATTATTTGGTTGCATTTTACACTGCTGGGCTTCCCTGATGGCTCAGTGGGTAAAGAATCCTCCAGCAATGAAGGAGACGCAGGAGACCTGGGTTCAGTCCCTGGGTCAGGAAGATTCCCAGGAGTGGGAAATGGCAACCCACTCCAGTATTCTTGCCTGGAGAATCCCGTGGACAGAGGAGCCTGGTGGGCAACGGTCCAAAGAAAGGGTCACAAAGAGTTAGACATGATTGGGAGACCAGGCACACACTGCTGCAAATCCAAACACAACTTTTTACAAGCATTTTGATGAACTAGAAAGATTTAGTTAGATCCCCTACATTGCAAATACTCTGGCAGGGAAGTGAACTTTTTGGGGTTTTTTGGGGAAAGATTATTAAAATT